>NW_022310542.1:0-3621 GCF_002776525.5 Piliocolobus tephrosceles
TAGCAAACCCCTCAAAATGTTTTTAAAATCATACTTTGTATGCTAAGGAATGAGAGAAAAATACAATTATGCAAACCACATAATTAAAATCACAAAAGTTAAAAAACAGAAGACAAAATAGGAATAGGAACAAAGAACAAGGGCAAGAACAGAAAACAGTAACAAATATGGTAGATATTAATTCAAGTATATGAGTAATCACTATGAATGTCAACGGTCTAGATGTTCCAAGGAAAAAACAAAAATTGTCAGAATAGAAAAAGACCAAACTATATATTGTCTGTAAAAAACCCACTTAAAATATAAAGACATATGTAGATTAAAAACAAATGGATGAGGAAAGATAGGCCTTGCTAATAATAATTTTGGAAAATCAGCATAGGTATATTAATTTCAGACCAAGCAGGCTTCCAAGCAAATATAAAAATTAAAATAGGTAAAAAGTCATATTACATGATGATAAAGGGGTGGATTCTCAAAGAAGAAATGGCCACCCTTAAGGTGTATGTGTCAAAGCATCAGAATATGCGAAGCAAAAACCATTAGAACTGTGAAAATTGGATAAATCTAATATAGTTGGAGACATCAACAAACCCTCTATCAAAAACAGATAGATCCAGCAGACAGAACATCAGTAAGGACACAGGCGAACTCAGTGAAACTATCAATCAACTGAATATAATTGACACCTATAGACAATTTCATCCAATAGCAGCAGAATATAAACTCTTCCCAAGCTAACATGGAAGGAACATTTATCAAGATAGGCCACATTCTGGTCCATAAAACATACTTTAACATATTTAAAAGAATAGAAATCATAAAATGTCTTCTTTCAGACCACATGGAGTTAAACTAGGAATCAATAATAGCAAGATAACTGAAAAATGTTGACACCCATAGAAATTAAACAATACACTTCTAAATAAGAGTTGAAGAAATCTCAATAAAATAATAAAAAACACTTTTGACTAAATAAAAACGGAAACACAATTTATCAAAATTATCCTGATTTCATTACCCCACATTGTATACATGTATCAAAATATCACACACACCCCCAAAATATGTGCAACTATTGGAAATCAATACAAATATAGGAATCAGCAAAAGCAGTGCTCAGAGGAAATTTATAGCATTGAATTCATATATGAGAAAAAAAAGAAGAATCTAAAATCAGTCATTTAAGCTTCCCCCTTAGGAAACTAGGAAAAGTAAAGTGGATTAAATCCAATGTGTAACAGAGAGAAGCAATAACTATTAGAACAGTAACCAATAAAATTGAAAATAGGAAATCCACAGAAGAGAAAACCCATAAAATCACAAACTTGTTCTTTTAGTAGATTGAAAAAATGAAAAAATAAAATGATAAGTTTTGGCCAGGCTAAGTAAAATAGAGAAAAAACAAAAATTACTAATGTCAGAAATGAAAGAAGGAACATCATTAAAGATCTTATGGACATTTAAAGGATAAAAAAAAAAAAAAAAAAACATGAACAACTTTAGGTTCATACTATTCTTTTTTTTTTTTTTTTTTTTTTAAGATGGTGACTCACTCTGTTGCCCGGGCTAGAGTGCAGTAATGTGATTTCGACTCACTGCAGTCTCTGCCTCCCAGGTTCAAGCGATTTTCTCACCTCATTCTCCTGAGTAACTGGGTTCACAGGCATGTGCTAGCACGCTTGGCTAATTATTTTGTATATTTTAGAGATCAGGTTTCACCATGCTGGCCAGGCTATTCTTGAACTCCCGACCTAAAGCAGTCCACCTGCCTCGTTCTCCCAAAGTGCTAGGATTACAGGGGTGAGCGACCATGCCCATAGGCCCACATCTTTGATAACCTAGATGAAACGAGTCGTTCCTTGGGGGCGGTGGTGGGGGGAACAATCTGCCAAAATTCACACAAGAAGAAATAGACAATTTGGATTGCCTTATATCTATTTAAAATTGAATAAAAATTAATAACCTTCCAAACAGAAAGCATCAAGACCAGTTTGGTTCACTAGTAAATTCTACCAAACATGTAAGGAAGAGATTATGCCAAGTTCTTTACAATTTATATTAGTAGAGGCAGAGGTAATACTCTAATTCATTCTTTGAGGCTTGCATCATACTAATACCAAAATCAGATAAAAAAGTTTTCCAAAAAAGTAAAATCACAGACCAATAACTCTCATAAACACAGATGCAAAAATCCTCAGCAAATTCTTAGCAAGTTGAATCCAACAATGTATAAAAAGTATTACATACCAAGACCAAAAGGGGCACCCCATGTATGCAAGACTCCCTCAGCATTCAAAAATCAATTAGCAGAATCCACCGTCAGAATACACTAAAAAAGAAAAACAACATGATCACATCAATAGATGCAGACAAAGCCTTTGACAAACTCCAACAACTATTTGTGTTTAAAAAAAAAAAAAAAAAAACTCAGTGAACTATGAATGAGGGGGACTTCCTCCAATTGATAAGGTATCCCTACAGAAAACTCACAGCTCACACCACACTAAATGGTGAGAAACTAGAAGCATTTCCACTAAGATGAGAAACAAGACAAGTATGAGTCCTCTCACTACTCTTTTTCAATATTGTACTAGCAGTACTGGCTAACATAATAAGAGAAAAAAAATAAAGCACAATGATTGGGAAGAAAGAAATAAAACTGTCTTGATTGTAGATGAGTCTAAACAATGTCAAAAAACTGAAAGAATCAGCAAAAATCTCCTGGAACAAATATACTTCGTAGAAACTTCATAGAAAGGTTAAAATATGAAAATCAACTTCTTTTCTATATACCAGCAATGAACAAGTGGAATTAAAAATTGAAAACACAATGCTATTTATATTAACATTAAAAAATGAAATAGTTATAATAAAATATGTATAAGATCTATATGAGGAAAACTATAAAATTCTGATCAAAGAAATCAAAGAATAACTAAATAAATGAAGAGATATTTCATATTCACGGATAGGAAGATTCAATGTTGTCAAGTTCAGTTTTTCCAAAATTGGGCAATAAATTCAATTCAATTTTAATTAAAATCCTAGCAAGTTATTTTGTGTATAACAAACTGATTCCAAAATTTATATGTAGAGGCAAAGAGCCCAGAATAGTCAATCCATATTGAAAGTATATAGATTTGAAGGAATGAAAATCTTTACTTCAAGATTTACTATGAAACTCAGTAATCAAGAGATTGTAATAGTGGTGAAAAATTAGCTAACTAGATTAATGGAACAGAAAAAAGAGCCAAGAAATAGATCCACATAAACATAATCCACTGTTCTTTTTATTTTAAAAAATTCATTTTAAGCTCCAGGGTACATGTTCAGGATGTGCAGTCTCCTTACATAGGTAAACATGTGCCATGGTGGTTTGCTGCACCTTTCAACTCATCACCTCAGTATTAAGCCCAGCATGCATTAGCTATTTTTCCTAATGCTCTCCCTCCCACCACTGGTAAGTCTCAGTGTGTGATGTTCCCCTCCATATGTCCATGTGTTCTCGCTGTTCAGCTCTCACTTACAAGTGAGAATATGCAGTGTTTGGTATTCTATTCCTGCATTAGTTTGCTGAGGATAATGGGTTCCAGCTCCATCCACAATCTTACACGGGAC
>NW_022310542.1:3631-5174 GCF_002776525.5 Piliocolobus tephrosceles
GTGGGAGATAAATTTTGCAATCTACCCATCTGACAAAGGTCTCATAATCAACTGATCTTTTATCATTCAGCAGAGCCAAGACCATGGAACAAAGGTAGTACTTTCAAAAAGTAATACTGGAACAACTGGATATACACATGTCAAAAAATAAATCTAGACAGACTACAAGCTGTGCGTAAAAAGTAACTCAAAGTGATCACAGGCTTACGTGTAAAATGCAAAACTATAAAACTACTAGAAGATAACACAGGAGAAAATATAGGTGATCTTGGGTTTGATGATTACATTTTAGACATGAAATCAAAGGCACAATCCCTGAAAGAATTGATAGGGTAGGGACTGGCAAGATGGCAGAATAGGAACAGCTCGGATCTGCAGCTCCCAGTGAGAGGTGACAAGGTGGTAGCATTCCTCGCTCTCGGCACCTCCCGGTCCCGGAGTCCGCTCTGACTGCAATCAAGGAGCCCTTCAGCCCACCGCTGCGCTGTGGGGGCCTGCCCTCTCTGGGGATGGCCGAGGCCAGACACGGTTGACTCCCTCTGCTGGCAGGAAGGTGTGGAGGGAGAGGTGCCGTCAGGAGCCGGGGCACACATGGCTCTGGCAGGCCTGCCTGGGGCAACTGGCCAGCACCTGCTGGGCTTGATCAGGGGAGGAGTTACCTCTGGGCTGCAGGAGTGCCCTGGCTAGGTGCCACCAAGTCCTGCAGTGAATGCCATTGAGAGGTGAAGCCAGCTGGGCTTCTGGGGCGGGTGGGGACTTGGAGAACTTTTCCCTGTAGCTAAAGGTTTGTAAACGCACCAATCAGCACTCTGTGTCCAGCTAAAGGTTTGGAAAGGCACCAATCACCACTCTGTGTCTAGCTCATGTGGTAAGGGACTTGGAGAACTTTTGTGTCTAACTAAGGGATTGTAAACGCACCAATTAGCACTCTGTGTTTAGCTAAACGTTTGTAAACGGACCAATCAACTCCCTGTAAAATGGACCAATCAGCTCTCTACTAAATAGAGCAAACAGTAGGATGTGGGTGGGGCCAGATAAGGGAATAAAACCAGGACACCCCAGCCAGCAGCAGCAACCTGCTCCAGTTCCCTTCCATGCTGTGGAAGCTTTGTTCCTTCTCTCTTCACAATAAATCTTGCTGCTGCTCATTCTTTGGGTCTCCGCCACCTTTATGAGCTGTAGCACTCACCACAAAGGTCTGCAGCTTCACTCCTGAGGCCAGCCAGACCATGAACCCACAGGGAGGGATGAACAACTCCAGACGGGAGGAACAAACAACTCCAGAGCACCGCCTTAAGAGCTGTAACACTCACCACGAAGGTCTGCAGCGTCACTTCTGAAGTCAGTGAGAACATGGACCCACCAGAAGGAAGAAACTTTGGACACATCTGAACATCTGAAGGAACAAACTCCAGACACCTCATCTTGAAGAACTGTAACACTCACGGCAAGGGTCTGCAGCTTCATTCTCGAAGTCAGCAAGACCAAGAACCCACCAAATCCAGACACATCAGCAAGATCAATGCAGAAGGTGGTTATTTCT
>NW_022310544.1:0-8657 GCF_002776525.5 Piliocolobus tephrosceles
GCTCTGACCCTCCCCTCCTGCTCTGACCCTCCCCTCCTGCTCTGACCTTCTCCTGCTCTGACCCTCCCTCCTGCTCTGACCCTCCCCTCCTGCTCTGACCTCCCCTCCTGCTCTGACCTTCTCCTCCTGCTCTGCCCTCCCCTCCTGACCAGGGGCCCCAGGCCAAGCTCCAGCATTTGTTCACTCCTTTGTCCGTTCACTGATTCACTCATTCCTTCAGCAAATCGGCCCTGAGCCAACTTCAGGAGCGGCACTGGGCACTCAGAGAGCAACAGGGACAGCCTGGCTGGGCAGTGGAGCACCCTCAGGCCCAGCCTCTGAGTCAGCCCTGGAATGACAGGCTGACTGCCCAGCTGTCCCTGGGGCCTGGGGTGGGGCCCGGCTGTAGCCTGGCCACTGGCCCTTCCCTCTGACCCACCCTCTAGAGTGTGGACATTTCTCCTTGGCAGAGTCTCTAAACCCAGCCTGGCACAAGGTGGACGTCCCTCCTGCTGACGGAGTGAGTGTCCCTTAGCCCTACCCCCAGTCTCCTGACAACACCCCCCACACTTGGCGATTGCTGCCACCATCAGCTCATGGACCGCAGTGTCCCAGCCCCGGGTGGCTGAGAGGGCTCCTATTGTCTAGACACTCCCAGCAGTGTCTTCCTCGGGCCAGCACACGCCTGGGTTACATTGGTGACTCCCCAAGGTCCCGCTTCCTCCCCTCCCAACGGTGCGAAGCCCCAGGATGCTTCTTGGGCAGGTGAGTCACAGACTGTATGCCGAGGTGTCCAGGAAAGAGGTCCGCCCCAGCCATGGGTCAGCCTCTCTGCTCCTGACTCTTCCCTGGAACCCACCCCACGCAGGCCTCTGGCCATCTTGCAACCGCCTTCTCCCAACTTTCGCTGAATGCTGCTCCCCGGTGGCACCGGGTCAGGGGTGGTGCAGACCCCTCAGGGGGACACGCAGCCCTTCGTGGGATCTCAGGGTCTGGGCTCCACCTCTGCCTGGTGCCCTGTCCCTGAGCCTCCCAATGTCCACTCACCGTGCAGACCCAGGCAGGTGGTGAGGGCATTCGTTGGCACAGGTCCACACCGCCTCTGCAGCCCCCTGAAGATCTGGCCAAGAGCCTGCTCGGGCTGGGAGGCCCAAGGCTTCTCCTGGATCCTGTGGCCACAGAGGAAGCCTGGGTCCTTACCTCATCCGCACGGACCTGCCGGGACCTGGCCCAGAGGCCCTCAGGCCACCCAGCCTCTCACCTGTCTCGGAATTCAGGCGTCAGAAAGAGACACTGCAGGAGGGCGTTGAGGTAGCAGGTGAGGCCTTGATTGATGAGACCCGCAAAGGGGGCTCCACCTAGGATGACGCCAAAGCCTTCTGAACTCACAGGCTCTCCCCCAAGAACTGGAGGCGCTCCCAGTCTCAGAGAGGGGACCTCTGACTTCCTTCCTTTTCACACTGGGCTGGACACAAGCCTGGGAGCTCCCCACTCACCAGGCAGAGGGGTCCAAGGGGCCTAGGGCCTTTGCCCTCTGTCCTTTCCTTTTCCACTGCCCGCAATGGCAGCAGCCTCCTTCAACACACTTCAGGGCCAGCACCACCCCAGAGGGCTCTCCCTGGGGCCCCTGCCCAGAGACCCAGGAGTCCTACCTGGAGCCTCCTGGCTATACTCGGTCTCCGCATCTGTCCTGCCTGTGGTGACAAATTGCTTCAGTGCCCACAGGGACCCCGAATAGTACAGCGCAACTGCTTTCGCCTTTTGCAGAACCTGCTGCAGCGGTTCCATTCCAGCGGATATGCTTGCCCAGAGGGTGCTGCTGCCGCAGGCCATTGAGGGAAGTCCTGCCTGGGTGGCAGGTGCTGGGAGAGAAGCTCTGGGTTCCCTGGAGCTCAGCATCCACCCCGGGCCCAATGCTGGAGGTGTGGACTTACCACGACCATCTCTGTGGGTCACGGCATCACGGCCCCGGCGGCCACAGCGAGGCTTCCTGCCCGAGGCAGCACCTGCAGCGCTCCGGTCAGCAAATACGTTTGCCTCACGGTTTCCACACCAGCATGTTCCTGCGGCGGCCGGGGAGACAGGACTCAGGGCTCTGTGCTGACTCCAGGCTGGTGTGTCCCACGGACGGGTGTGACTGCTCTGAGCCCAGCACATGTGAAAGGCACTCCAGGAAACTGAGGAGGAACTGGGGCCAGGGGCAGCAGTGACGCTCACACCACCAGGCCACCACACAAGAGCCCCAGGCAGCTGCAGCGTCCCGGAGGCGCTGAGCACGGGCAGCCCGGGCCCTCCCCAAGGGACAGTTAATGTTCTTTTGGTTTAAGGAGAAAGTGTCAGTGGGGACCTTGCTCTCCACACAAGACCCCTCCAGGCACAGGCGGTGCCCCCTCCCCGGCCACACGCACAGTGCAGTCTCCTGTCTGCAGCCTCCCGGCCGGGCTGCACCCCCCAGCCTCCCGGAGCGCACTCTCTGTGCCGGCGGGACACAGAGGCACCAGAGCAGCAGAGAAGTCGGGGCCGCGGGAAAGGGAAGGCCGCACTCTGCAGGCCAGTGCAGCTCCCACGCTGCGAACCGAAGACACCGTAAGGGGAAAGGGCAGGGATTCGACCCGGCGAAGGAACGCGATTCATGGCACGGAGTCCAGAGGCCCTCACCCATCTGGAGGCATGTTCCCTGTACGGCAGGACAAGGTCTCGCCCTGGCTGGCTTCTCTGGGCCACCGGGGTGGGGGCCAAGGAAGGATGGGCCTGGGGCTCCGTGTTTGTGCTGGGGCAAGTTTCAGTTTCCTTCTCCTCTGCAGAACATTTCTGAGAACTCCCCGCCCTCTCCTTCCTGTGTGGGTGCTGGAGGGGGAAGGGGGACTGGGAAATCCTGGGGGGTGAGGAAGGGGCCCCAAAGGGGAAGCCCACGGCCCTTTCCCCTGTCCCCCTCTGGGCACTGCCCCTGCCCTGCATGGCCCTGGGGGGTGGGCTCCAGCCACTGCCCCTCCCGCCCCCACGGCTGGCCCTGGGGCTGCAGGTGGGGAGACAGTCCCGCATGCAGTGCAGAGCACAGGGAGGCAAGCAAACGACGCCACTCCCCCAAACCGAAAATTCCTCTTCTGGAGACAGGCAGGCAGGAGAAGCCTGGGAAAGCCTGGCCCTGACCTTGGCTTCTGCCTGAGAGAGGGACTCCCCACTGCACTGGCCTGGAGGCGGCACTGCCTGGGGGACCCTCCCCTCCCTGGTGCCTGGAGCTCACCAAGCGTCCCCTTCAGTTATCAGGGTTGACATCCACCCCAACTTTGCCCCATTTCCCTAGCAGGAAGGCCACTGGGACCATTGTCCTGATCAGAGATGGGGTGCACCCCCTGGGGGCCCCCTTCCTGGCAGCCCTTGGGGTGGGGTGGCCCAGGCAGCTCCCCCAGTGGGCGGGACAGGGGTGGGTAGGGGTGGGGCTGGAGACTGAGCTGCTGGCTGCTCCTGCCAGCTGTGGAGAGTGCAAGGCCAGACCGCAGCCCCAGGGCCCCCAAGCCAGCTCCCCATGAGCCATAGCGCCCCTGAGCCCCCGCTCAAGTTCGTGCAGGGCAAAGATGAGATAACTGGTGAGTCCGGGCAGACACGGTGGTGGGGTGGGGTGGGGGCGGGGGAGTACTGGATTTAATTAGAGGCTTGCGTTTGGACTGGAAAGGTGACATAAAAGGAGTTCCTCTCCATCACCCCCAAAGTTCCTAAACTTGAAAACAAGCTGCTGGGGTCTGAGAGAACCTGGCTTACAGCCAGCTTCCTGGCGGGTTCCACATTGGGCAGACACAGGACTGAGGAAGGAGCCTGGGATCCCCAGAACCTGGGCACCCCAGAATCTGGGCTTCCTGGAACCCCAGACACCCGGAACCACGGCGACTGGAGTTGGGGAACCAGGAGAGGGTGGTGAGAGGTGAGGTCAGTGGTGGGTGGTGGCTGCAGGGGGTGGAGGGAGGGGAGGGCTGGGGGGGGGGGGGGGGGGGGGGGGGGGGGGGGGGGGGGGGGGGCTGAGAGCTTCTGCTGGGAGGGTGTGGATGTTGATCCTAGGAATTGGGTCGTTTTGGTCATACTCGACCAGAGAGCTGAGAAGCCAGGGGAGACAGCACTCAGAACACAAAACATCACTGCAAACAGCCTTCTCTGCGAGCCTGGCAGCTGAGAATGCCGGCTGTAACCTGAAGTCTGTTTTATCTCCTGACCCGGAGTCTGGCTACAATACTCAGACGAGTTTTCCACACCACGGGCAGCACTCCCTGGTCAGCGCTTGCCAGCTCCTCAGAACCTTACCAGTGCCAGTGAAATGAGCGATGCAGAAGGCACTCCTTCTCATCACACCCCTCCTTTCCATAGCGCCTCTGACCTCCCCGGCTCTTTCAGGCACACCTCCACTTGCACAGGAGGCTGAGCCTCCAGGGTTCACAAACTGTTCACTGGAATAAAGTCTCTTTCCTCCAGATTCCTTTTCAGAGAACTTTGGTTCACAAGGGTCTTCCCTGGGCAAGGCCAGAGCAGGTGGGGACCTTGGGGGGGGGGGCCTTGGGGAGGTGGGGAGGAGCCCCCAGGGTATGATACCCCTCCCTGCAGGGTCTGAGAAAAGTGGGGGTAAATAAATCCAATGTGACTCCAGAGCTCCAGGCTGGAGCAAAGGGGTCGAGGAAGGGCCCCACTTCCAAGACAGGAGGACCCAAAGCCGGAAGCCTGGGCTGTCTTAGCCACACGTGGCTTGGTGCTGGACGCAGGGCCAGGAAGAGCAGCAGGCCCCCTAGGACCACCAGGGATCCCCACAAGCCAGGCCCTCCAGGTCCCAGCCGTGGGGCATGGCCTCAGCTTCCCCACCCTGTCTCTGCAGTCAAACAGGCTCGGGGAGAAAGGAGCAAGCCTCCCCAGGCCCAGCAGAGCCTGGGATGAACCCACAGCCTCCAGGTGCCCCTCCTCCCTCTGCGCTGGGCTCATCTCGAGTGGAAGTCCCCAGAGGCTCTGCATAGGAGCCTGGGGAGGGGTCACCCTCCATTGTGCACACAGGCTGGACCCCTCCTCGTGCTCCCTGGAGCCTGTTCCTGCACACAGGACTCTGTCCTTGGCTGCTTCTAGGCCACTTTCTCAGGGGCCCCCATTAAATCTGGGGCACTAATGACAACAGGGGCAGGCGCTGCTCAAACCCGAAGGTCAGACTCAGTGTGTGGGAAGCAGAGCCCTCTCCCTGCCTCCTCCACTGGCTCCTGTGCTGAAGAGCTCAGTGGTGGAGGTGGCACCATCCTTCCCTCTCCATCCCACGCTGTAGAGCGGCTTTCCCTGGGCTCACGGCCCCCACTGTCCTTGACAGCCAACACCTGAGACTGCCCCTTGAGCTCCTGAAGGGCTGCTGAGGTCCCCATCCCTGCCCTGTCCTGCTGCCACACCCAATCATGGCCTTGCTGCCCTCCCCGCAATCCGGTGACCAGCCAGGGAGGCCAGGAGAAGGGGGTGACCATGGCAGATGAGGCCCTAGGGGTGGGGCAGTGCGGGTGGGGGCTGAAAAGGCACAGGCACCTGCGCTAGTGCCAGGAGCAGCCCAGAGAGGAACCCCACGCAGATGCCCTACCCTGCAAAGGGCCCTGGCTTCTCTGTGTGCACTGGGGACAAGGCTGTGTGCTCAGACCAAGAGGAGAGTGGTGGAGGGAGAGGAAGGACCCTGGATGGAGAGGCTGAGGGACTGTGCTGTCCCCCGAAAGCCCTGGCAGAGAACAGTGTGGACTGGGGGTGCCAGAGTGCTGCCCCACTGTGCCCTTGACAAGGACCCTTGGCCCATACAGGGGACGAGTATGATGGTGTGGACAGGGTGGAGATGAGCTGTGGGCATGCAGTGGACCCAGAGAACCTGAAGCTCTGGTGCCGCCAGCTGATAAAACAGGTAGGGGCTCGGCCACAGCCATGCCATGTGGAGTCCTCCCTGCCATATGAGGGGGCCAGAGAGCCCCTAGATTTGACCTATCTGGAGGGAGGCAGGCTCCCAGCTCCTTTGAGAGAATCTAGTTAACGGCTTCCTTGGGCTGGGAAGCAGCACCCCGGGTCCTCATCAGGAGGCTGCAGCCCCGTGTGTGGGATGCGGTGTGCATGTTGGGCTCCACGAGAGGCCTGGTTTGGGGTGCAGAGCACACTCAGGACCCCTCAGGGAGACGGGTGGATGTGGGGGCCTGAGGGGCGGTGTCCCAGGGGAGTCTGCGCAGGGCCTGGCAGGCTGGCGGTGGGGACTGCAGCCACACGGGGCCTTTGGTGTGAGGCGCACTCTGGGCCCTCCCCACTCTGTCTTTTCAGGGCAAGTACACACTCCACTGCCCTGCGGAAGTAAAGGGGAAGAAGTGTGGGGCCCAGTGGCTCTACCCGGAGGTACGCCGCTGCACCCAGCTGAGCGAATCTGAGCAGCAGGAGTTTGAAGAAGGACTTGCCCAGGCTGCAACGAGACACTACTGCAACCTGAAAGTGGTGGGTGCGGCCCTGCTGTGAAGAGAGTCCTCAGGTCCTGTGGCCCTGCCCTACAGTGCGGGAGGTCTGAGCCCTGCCATGCTGGTCCCCAGAAAGGCACCTCAGTACCCCGCAGTCCTTCACTGCCCTGCGGTCCTTCCCTCCAACAGCCGGGCCCTCACTGTGTCCCTGCGGGGAGGTGGCAGGGGGAGGCAGGGCTCCTTCCACCTGCTCTGAGAGGCCCCTCCCCACAGTGCCCAGGCTGCAGGAGCCTTGTGGAGCGGAAGGATCCAGCTGAGCTTCGGGTCCATTGCACAGTCTGCTGCGCCATACGGGGTGTGCCCTACGACTTCTGCTGGCAGTGCATGCAGGCCTGGAAAGGGCCTATGTTGTCCTCGAACCGTTGTGGCAATGAGGACTGCAGGGACCCGATCCTGCACATCCTCGCTACCTGTGCCACCAAGGACCTCCCAGACAGCTTGATCCAAGGCTGCCCTTCCATCCGGGCCTGCCCCGAGTGCGGGCTGCTCATCGAGCACAAGGAGCGCTGCAAGTACGTGACATGTTCCCGGTGCGACACGAAGTTCTGCTTCGCCTGCCTGGAGACGGCTCAGGCCTGCGAGGCTGCCAAGCCAGCCAGCTGGTTTAAGTGGTGCGCCAAGCCCCTGGCCCCACGGCAAAGCCGTGTTCCTGTGTGGGGCCCATACCAACAGAGATTGCTGTTGCAAGGCCAGCCTCTTGAGTTGGAAACTTTTCAACCGAGAGTTGTTTTTGCCCAGCAGCCAGTGGCGAATGAGGGGAGATGTTTGATTTTATGAATAGCATAAAGCAGGCTCTACTCAGTGCTCCCACCTCTGCCTTTCCTGCCTCAGCCTGAAACGTCCTTCCCCTGCCTTGTGTCACCAGCCTTTTCAGAAACAGAGCTGCTGTGAGGAGTTCCTTGATCTGTGATTGACCCATGACCATGGAGACACCATTCTTGAGTCAGGGGTCCGGGGCCTACAGAGAGGGTGGTACATTCAAGGGTATCTGAGGAAACAAGGGAGGAGCCAAATCATTGGCTGAGAGGGATGGGAAATGAAAGAACACCAGATTCACAGCCGCAAATCACTGACTGGATAGATGGATGCATGGATGGATGAGTGAACGGGTGTGTGGATGGGTACTATGGTGGAGAGATGGGTGGTTGGATGGAAAGATGAATGAATTGACAGATGAATGGATGCATGGATGGACAGGTAGATAGATATATTGATAGATGAGTGGATAGGTGGATGGGTGGATGGATGGATGGAAAGATGGATGAATGGATGATAGATGTATAGATGGGAAGAGGGATACATAGACATGCAGAAATAAAAGATAGAAAGCTAAACAGGAAAAAAGATGGAAAGGAAGAAAGGACTGCCTCCACAGACCCAGGTCTAGGTAAACAAACCTACTGAGGCACACTTGCACAGAGCCGAATGTTCTGCTGAGACAGGCACGAACCCATCGGGAGCAGTCACCCACATGAGGCTGGGGGTCCCTGCTCACTGATATTGTGGGCTGTTTGCTCCCTGGGGCTTCTTCAGGTGAGATCCAGGCTGCCCTGGGGGTACAGTGCTGGGCCTGGGGAGAAAGGGAATGTCAGCTTGGACGCAGACCAGGAGCAGAGCCCCAAGAGGAGAACTTTGGGACCAGGCCCCACTGTGCTCATGAGGGCAGGGTGGAATCTAGGTCCCTGTGCAGGCACTAGGGGCCTTGGCTTTGCCACCTCCAGCCTCCCTCAAGCTGTGTCCTGTACCCCTGCTTTGGAAGCTCCTCCTGGGTGCCTCCCAGACCCAGCTGACCTCCGATCAACAGTAATTACCTGTGGTTATGGGACCCTGGGCCAGGACAAAGGTCACCCTAGAACATGGGTCATCTTGGGCCCTTCTGGCCCCAGCACAAGGCCTCACAGTTCTGCTGCCCCCTGAGGGGGTGGGAGAGGCCTGCAGGGCCAAGCTGGACCAGAGGAAACCGGAACCTGTCTATCAGCCTCAGCTTCAAAGAAAGGCCCCTGGTTCTCCTAGAGGGACTAAGCAAAGACAACATAGTGGGGATCCGCCGCTCTACCAAGCCTGGGGTACCCCGGCTTCTCCCTTGCCTGTGTGTGGGTGTGAACCAGGCACAGGGCACCCAGTCCCACCGCCCCTGAGTTCATGCCCCTCAGGACCATGGCCTGGTCGTCACCCAAAGCCGGGTCACTC
>NW_022310550.1:0-3342 GCF_002776525.5 Piliocolobus tephrosceles
ATTAAGATCATATTTGTGATCATTCCCATATTGATCAAACAGTTCAGTTGATTTACTGTTTATTAAAGTGTCATTTGTATTTATCAAATTAATAGATCTATGCATAAGATTTTGTACCTTACTTTCATTCAATAAATCAGCTGAACTGTTTGATCAATATGGGAATGATCACAAATATGATCTTAATCGAAATTTCAAACGTAACACTTATAATGAATTTTTAGGTGTAAATGATAAGTCTATAAAACATGCACAACAATCATACCATAAGGATGGGTTTATAAAATACGAGAATATAAAAAAAAAAAACATTACTACTACTACTAGTAGTAGTACTACAATAAATGGTTTGAATAATGGTATGGGAAAATATAATACGATTTCAAACGTTAATAGTATGATTTATGCAGATGGATCCGATGGTGCATGTGTGTCGGGAAATGTGAGTAGTTTGAGTAATGTTAGTAGTTTGAGTAGTGTTAGTAGTTTGAGTAGTGTTAGTAGTTTGAGTAATGTAAATAATGTAAGTAATGTAAATAATGTAAGTAACATTAGTAGTGTGAATAATGTTAGTAGTATGAACGATGCAGGCCATAAAGTGAAAATGTTAGCAATAGATTGTGATGATGGTACTACTAGTAATACTGAAAGTATATGTACCCTAAATTTAAGTGAAATAAAAGAATCTTGTAAAAATCACATTCCTCGTATTATAAGATCAACTACTGACACATTTTTACCAAACGGTTTTTTAAATGAACAATCTCAAATTACGTTTGAAAATAATATAACGAATAGTGTTGTAGATATGTTTACTTCTTTTATGAAAATAAATATAGCAGCATTAAATAAAAACATAATTTTTGATAAAATAAATGATTCAGTAACCAGTGAAGTAAACAAATCTGTTGATAATATGCGTAAGACTTTTAAAAATCATATGCGTGGAGAGTTAAATGATGAAATTGACAAAAATATTATCCTTTTAAATACTAAAATGAATAAAAATATAAACAAAGAAGTTAAAGATTGTATGGAAAATATACATACAAAAGTAAATGAACAAGTAGAAAAAAAAATAAATAAAGAATTTTTTAAAGAGATGAGTAATAATTTAGAAGATCTTTTAATAAAATATATGAATAAAGAGTTAAAAAGAAAAATGGATATAGTAAAGAGACAATTGTGTGATAAATCTAATGAAAATATTAACAAAGAAGTATTAAAAAGTATGGATACATTAAATGAAAATATAAATAAAAATGTAAATAGAGAAATAAAAGAAAATATAAAAATAATAAATCGTAATATAGAGGAATATTTAGAAGATTCATTGGATAAAAATACAAATATGTTAGTTAAAAATATTAGTGAAAATTTATATGAAGAAGTAAAATTTAGTTTAAGTTTGATAGAAAAAAGTATAGGGGTTCATTTTAATGATTATTTTATGCAATGTAATTTTAAAAATGTAGTACAAGATGCAAGTTTTAATTTAGCAGAACAAATCACAGAACTTATAAAAGTTTCACAACGATCAATACAAGGTGATATTAAAAAACTCGTTTAATAATGAGGTGATAAAAAAAATAGCAACCGAATTAAAAAGTTGTATTACAAATACTTTAGCTAATGACATAACAAAGGAAATAAAAACTGGTATTACTAATGAATTAGCACATGTGACAAATACAATGAAAGATGATATCCTTAAAGAAATAAAAACAGAATTTACTGTTTTGAATGAACATAATTCGAATTCTGAAAAGGAAAGAACAAATGATCTTTTACAACAAATAAGTGATTATCAAACAAAGTTATACACTTACCAGAATCTGAATATAGATGATAAAATAGATAAAAATTTTTTAAAGATGCAAGAAAATATTAAAGAAATGATGAGTGATTGTATTAGTACTATTACTGTTGATAATGAAAATAAAAGAAATAATAAAAATTGTGATATAATGATTAAAAAAATAGATGACCATTTTGAAAATTTATCAAAAAAAATGTTATCTAATATGACTAAAAATGAAACAAAAATAACAAATAAAAGTAAAAATAATAATGATTATAAAATATGTATAAAAAGTTTAAAAGAACAGTTAAATTTATTTGAAAGAAGAATTAATAAAGCTCTTGAAAATAATACTAATTCGTTGATAAATATATGTGAAAATGTTGTAACGGAACTAAAAAAATAATAATGACAATAGTGATGGTAATAGTAATGGCAATAATAATGAAAATAATAATGGCAATAATAATGAAAATAATAAGGACGATGAAATAATAGAATTAATAAATGAAGTAACTGAAAAATGTGAAAAAAGGATAACTGAGCAAATTCAAAAAGTTGAAAAAACACAAAAAAAAATTGATACAAATATTAATAATGTTCATGAAAAACATACCAAAATGGTTATAAAAGAATTAAAAGATACTATAAATAAAACAACAAAAATTTTATTTGAAAATAAAACAAATGATAAAAACAGTCGTATGCTTATTGACGAAGTTATTGAAACTATAAACGAGAAAGTTAGCAACCATGTAAATCCAACGCTTAAATTGGTTAATCAAATGAATGATAAGTTGATGTTAGTTTTATCTGAGGTCACGAAGCAAAAGAAAAGTAGTGGCATAAACGGTAGCAGTGGCAGCGATAGCGGCAGTACCAACATCGACAGTAGTAGCAGCAGTAACAACAACAACAGTGGTAGCAGCAGTAACAACAACGACAGTGGTAGTGGCAGTAACAACAACGACAGTGGTAGTGGCAATAACAACAACGACAGTGGTAGTGGCAGTAACAACAACGACATTGGTAGTGGCAGTAACAACAACGACAGTGGTAGTGGCAATGGTAACGAAGAACCACTTATAAATATGCACAAGCCTGTAATAAAATATAAAAACACACTAAATAGTTTACAACAATCATTAAAAAACAATAATGCTAAATTAAAAGAATTAAAACGTGAATATAGTGATATATCCAATGAAATTCAATGTAATAAAAAAACAACTGTTTATACAGAACTTTTCAATCAGAATGAAAACAATCAATGTACTTATAATGAAGATATTAGTCATGATAGTAATACTAGGAGACAAATAATAGTGGCCAATCATACGAAACAAAACAAAAGAGGTGTCGTATCTGATTTGGTTAGTAAATCTCCGATAAAAAAAAACGACCTATATATAATTAAATATGTGAAGAATAAACAAAATGAACTTATCGAAGTTGCAACATGGGGTAATTACAAAAAATGTAGAAAGGTTATAATTTAAAACAAAAGCATTTTTTATCGTGTTAAAAAAAAAAAAAAAAAA
>NW_022310554.1:0-1782 GCF_002776525.5 Piliocolobus tephrosceles
TTCAAGTGATTCTCCTGCCTCAACTTCCCGAGTAGCTGGGATTACAGGCGTGTGCCACCACGCCAGGCTAATTTTTGTATTTTTTTTGTAGAGATGGGGTTTCACCATGTTGGCCAGGCTGGTCTCCAACTCCTGACCTCAGATAATCCGCCTGCCTCGGCCTCCCAAAGTGCTGGGATTACAGGCGTGAGCCACCATGCTTGGCCAAGTGCCTGAACTCTTAATGTAGTTTTAATGAAAAGGATGTTTCCCAATCATAATATGGTCTGAAACTTTATGACCAGACTTAGAAATGACTTAGGTGGGCCAGGGGCACCATACTATGGAGCACCTAATATGTGCCAGATTTGATGCTGAATTAAGCACTGACATGTATACTGGCAAGGCAGCTATTATTATCCCCCTACTTGTAGATGAGGAAATGGAGACTCAGAGAAGTTAAGGAATATGTCCAAAGGTTGCACTGCAGAGCTAGAATTAAAACCTAGTCCCATTCTAATCCAAAACCTGTGCTGTTTCCTCTATTCCAAAGTAACCACTTTGGCTGGGCGTGGTGGCTCACATCTGTAATCCCCACACTTTGGGAGGCCGAGGCGGGTGGATTGCTTGAGGGCAGGAGTTCCAGACCAGCCTGGCCAACATGGCAAAACCCCGTCCCTACGAAAAATACAACAAATAATCAGGCGTGATGGCACATGCCTGTAATCCCAGCTACTCAGGAGGCTGAGACGGAAGAATGGCTTGAACCCGGGAGGCGGAGGTTGCAGTGAGACGAGATGGCGCCACTGCACTCCAGCCTGGGTGACAGAGCGAGTCGCCCTCTCAAAAAAAAGCAAACACAAAAATAAACAAACAAAAAAGCCAAAGTAACAACTCCATGCTGCTTTAGGAAGTGTTTCAGGACATGTGGGGTGGGGAGCTCAGTATGATATTAAAATATCCCTAAGTACTAATGTGCTGGAAAACAACATGTTTGTACAGGACCCCTAAGGTTAAGAGAGAGAAATGGTGAAAGTTGAGGAAGGGGCTGCCCTGCACTCAGGCAAGGAAGGGCAGTTTTGTGGGGAGAGGGCCCTTCCCGGGAGGTCTACCTGGAGCAGGATCTAGAAATTGTCCATCCCTGAGAAGGGAGGCAACTTGGGGAGTACAGGGAAGATGTGGAGAGACAGTTATTCGGAACCCCTTACCCTCGTTTGGCCTAAGTCAAGATAAGCTGTTGAAACTGTCGCCCTTTCTCTCCCTCCACCTTAGGGGTCCCAAACACACTTTATTTTCCCGCAGTCTCCCCTAATCCCTTTCTGTTTCTGCCCCAGCTTTCTTCAAAGGACAAAGCCTTTCATTCCTCAGTTAGAGATAATTGTCTTGAAATGCAGATACCTGGGAGAACTCATTCACACTAAAATATAATCAATTAACTGACAAACAAGTTCTGGTAATTCTGCTTCTCAAATTTTTCTCAAATCCCTTTTCTCCTCAGCATCCCCATTGCCACTGCTGCTTTCCTTCAGGCCTTGCCAGAATCTAACTGAAAATGTGGAGGACAGTGAACTTGGATTAAAACACTTGCTCCATGCCAGGCACTGCGCTAAACATTACCTCCTTTAATCCTCACTGTCACTGAGGCAAGCTCCGTATTGTGCCCATTTTACAGACAAGGAAATCAAGGTTCAAGTAGGTTAAGTAACTTGCCTTGGTCACACAGAAAAGAAAGGGCTGAGCCAGGGAACTGGAATTCATATCTGGTGGATGCCAAAGGCAAAGCACTAACCATTTCTTTTTCTT
>NW_022310555.1:0-1028 GCF_002776525.5 Piliocolobus tephrosceles
ACTTTGTTGTAGAAATTTTTACTCCTACAATGCAACGGTATTTTTTATTTCTTTTAATGCAATTTTTATATTTATCAATGATATTCATCCAATGTTTTAGGAAGTCAAATGCAATCCATGTATTTTACAATAAAATGTAGCAGTTCCTTCTCTTTCTATTCCCAGGATGATCCACATTCCCCAAGTGTAACCACTTTCAGCTCCTTTGGCTGTTTCTTCTGGCATCTACTTTTAAGTTTCTAAATAACATGTTTATTGAGCTGTTTCTCGTCTTTTCAATTTCAGGTATTATCTATTGACTTCCTACTATGGAATATGATGACTTTGCCATCTTTCCCTTCCTCTTTTCCACATAAAAATTTCTCTAGTTTATCCTTCAATATATTTATATCTGTGTTTATAATATCAGTATTAGTATTTACTGCTGCCTTTTTTATAATATTCTGCTTGCATTGGAGGTACAATTTTTTTCATTATTGCATGTAATTATTTTTTCATATTAATCCCCAGACTCTCAGACCTAGGTATAAATCTTATCTCAATATACAGTAAAACACATCAAGTGCCTGAGTTCCAAACAGCTCTGTTTTCAGTCATCTGCACCCTCACTTTAAAAATCATTGGTGCTTCTGATTCTTGTGTTTTCTGGCATTTAGTAGTGTGAACCAGCTTGATTTTTAAGTCTCCCCTACTTCCTACTCCATCTTCCACACTTCCTACCCCATCTTCCACTTACCCAAACTGACTGGCTTTGTTTCTAGCTTCCAAAGTTTTGTTGTTGTCATCTCTCCTTTCCTTTTTCCAAACCCTTCTTGATTTAAGACTTTTTAAAATCCTATTTAAGTGAAAATCTTAAGATTTATGCTTTTTGAGTTTTCCTTTAATTGCAAATTTTCTATCCAGTACAGGGCATGCCTGGTTCATGTAATAATTGGCCATTTTTCTCTGACAAGACTTTGATTTGGCATCTTTCAATAACCCCCATTTTCTTATAGTAAAATTTCATTTATTGTTTCTTGATTTTTCAT
>NW_022310556.1:0-1414 GCF_002776525.5 Piliocolobus tephrosceles
ATAAAACAGAAATCTTCATAATCGCATACTTGGAAGCCTGGCTATCTTTAAAGGGAGTTCATTTTATTGACAAAGTATGGACATGCTAAGTCAAATAATAAGGTATAAAATAGCAAATGATTATTTGGGTGAAATAATGAAGCAAAAGGCATCCCTGGTCATTTGACTAAATTTCTCACTTTTCTATACATTGTGTTCTGAAATATCATTTTTAAAAAATAACTATAAAGTCTCAGAATGCTGTGATGATTCTTAGACAAAAATCTGAATTATTGCCTTCTGCTATGGTGTCAGATTAATCTTCCATGTTAGAATTTCTAAAGAAATTTGGAAGAAGAGGCACATTCTGTGTGGAGCAAAGGAGGTAGGCAAAATAAGACCGGAATCTTATTCACGCTTCAACTCCCTAGTTACCTGGAAACAAAGATCTTTACCTTCCTTGCAGACCAGCAGGGGACCAATTAGTCCACAGCAGATGTCCTTAGGGGCGTCAATGTGCGAATGGTACACCCAGGTCAGGCAGTTGGCATCGGCTGGAGCAGGTGCACATTCTTCTCTCACCGGCCAGACGTAGGTGTAGTTTTTCCCAGAAGGAACCATGTCATCATTTTTGTTCCTTCCAGATGTTCCATCTGGGTATAGGGCTCCTTCCAAAAAAAAAAGATAAAACATAGTTAAAACACAGAGATCACATGCTATAGTAGAGAGGGCCAGAGCTTTGGAATCAAACATAACTGAATTAAAATTCATTTGCTATAGGACTTGAGGCAAGGTACTTAAATTCTCAATGTCTCTGTTCTCTATCAGTAAAACTGAAATGTTGATATCTATCCTACAGCATATATAATAACTAAATGAGGCAATGTATACAGAGTGTTTTCAACAGAACTAACTTTGTATTCAAAGTTAAATTAACTAACTTTGTACTTAAAGTTAAATTAATGTAGTTTGCTGCTTTCTAACTTGATACTTATCTAATGTGATAGAGGAACAGGACATAGGAAAAAAACTCCAGAGAGCTGCCCCTCATCCATTAAATTCAAATGACATTTAAAACAATTGTGTTATCTCAGTGGCATTTGATACTATTCTCAGCTCCCTTCCTCCTTGACTCATGTGGCATCACACCATACGCTTTGACAACTTTTTTTCAGTCCACTTTTCCGGTTCACTCTCTTGTATCTGCCATTTTTTGGTCAGAAATCCTCAAAGTATAATGCTGGCTTCTTCCTTCCATGCCTTGTGCTTTCTCCCCAGCCAATAGTGCTCATCCCCACAGTGCCACCAATCAGCCACGCACAAGTGACCCACATGTTTATCTCCAGCCAGGACCTCACCTCTGTACTTTACACTGATATTCAACTGTCTGACATCCCTACTTGTAAACTTCAAGAAGATTGCAAATGCAACCTTT
>NW_022310558.1:0-2667 GCF_002776525.5 Piliocolobus tephrosceles
TTTCGACACATCATCGAATTCGTAAAGACTTAACAGATAATCCGAATGCTATGCAACTAACTAGCTTATTCATTCATAAGATGCATACATTTCTAGTGTTATTAGCGCTTCTTGGATTTTTTATATCTGTGCTTTCTATATTTTACCAATATTGCAAAGTAAGATTAATAAAAAAAATTTATGTAATATACTTATACTATCTTCATTTATATATAGTTACATATAAGTAGTTGAATTATTATATAATAATGTGTTTTGCATATTTTTTTTTTTTTTTAAAATAGAGACATGTTCGTAGCATAGGACAAGGACGTGGATCAGGACGTGGATCAGGACGTGGATCAGGACGTGGCCGTCGTAGAAGACGATAAAATCGCCTGAACTGGTAACACAACAAACATAGGAATGTATTTATTAAGCATCTTTATGTGTGTAAAAAAGCGTAGTACGCTAAAATTTAAAACAATAGCACAAATTTAAATTCAATTATTTTGTTATTTTAGAAATTGTAAAAATATGTAAACAGTAAAATTTTTTCCATATATTATTAATTTATATGCATTGTGCATTTTTAACATTATTAACAATTGATATAACAAGTTTAAGATTAACAATAACTAATCGAACTTGTTTTTTTAGTTTATTTATAACTTATATTTTTTTTTATTTACTCACCTAAAAAATAATAATTTGATAGATTTTTACTTTAACATGTTTTTATTATGCATTCACAGTGTCAATATTTGCTTGTTTGTTTGACGTGGCACAAAATAAAGCTTGTAATTTTTGTATTTTTACATATTTAAAAAAAAAAAAAGTACGTTTATTTTAATAAAGTAATAACTTATTGTTATATATTTAATACATTTTAAAACGTTTAATGTAACATATATAATAAGTAATAATTGAAAAGTGAAAATATAATTGGTTAAACGTAATCTTATAGGAAGTTAAATTTACATTAATACTAAGACAAAATATAACTAGAAATAGTAAATGCAAAAATAATAGTACACTTAAACAAAGAAGTTATTTATTACACGGTTTTTAGTATTCGTTCATGTATAGTGTTTCTAAGGATGTAAAATAACACAACTGAAAATTATTAATTAACTCGCTCAGATGAACATTCTTTTTTCTGTAGCAATAAACACTCTTTTAATACGTCCGAAATCCGAAGAGAGTAAAAAAAAAAAAAAAAAAAGTTATATATATAATTAAATATATATATATTTATTTTTCATTTTTTAAAGTTAAGTTGTTAAATAATTTAGAATTGTGTGTCGACGTAGTTGACTTAAGTGCATGCTTATGTTTCAATTTACATAAAATCGATTAAAAGGAATGGTCCTATTTTTTGTTTTCTGTATACGTAGTATAAAATAAAGCATGTTAGTAATTATTATTGTTAAGAATGTTCTCATTGTATGTTGTCACAATAGCAATATAAACTGTATGTAAGATTGTAAACTTACAAACATATGCAATTTTGGCATAGATATTTTTGTATAAAAATGTAATGCTGTCGCTTATGTACTCTCGTTTTAAGTATATATCAATAAGTTATGACGTAAAGTGTATGGAATGTTCGTGTTGTATGGCATATCAAACATGTACCTGTATGGGACTGTTTATATGTATACTTATAAAAAATATATATGTATTGCAAATGTACACAATCGTACTTATCTGATTTTGTATATGTAAAACTCAAAGTTATTTATGTAAATATATTTTTTTTAAAAAGATTATATTAACTATATGAAAAAAATTTTATTGGGATATGTAAAGCATTGTGTCAGTTTGATGAGTATTTCAGAATATTGGATTTGCAATATGGGCTTTATGAAAAGAAAGATAAACATATGTTAACAAAATTGGTATATAAAAATAATAAGTTAAAGCTCATACAACATCTGAAATTATATAACACATAAATATTGTTCTTATTTTATATGTCAAAAAAAATAAACACATACTTATGTGGAAATTGTTGTTTTTTTTTTTTTTAAATATGGTCATATATATGGGTAAAAAAAATGAACATTCATTTATGTTTACATAAACATAAATAAATTTGGATACATATGGGATTTTTTTTTTTTACTTATTTTTACTTATTTTTTTTTTTTTTTTCTGTATACTTATATATATAAATAAAAAAAGGAACATATACTTAATGTATATATATATATTTATATTTTTTTTTTTTTTTTTTTTCGATATGGTCATATATATATGGGAAAAAAAAAAAACAAAAAGGAGCATATACTTATGTATATATTTTTTTTTTTTTTTTCACTAAGTGTAATGGGTAAAAAAAAAAATGCAAAAATTGATCGGAATTGATAAAAAATATTTTGGAGATAAATTTGAAAAAAAAAAAAAAAAAAACATTAAGGTATAATTCGGTGCGTACTATTTTTTGTACGCAAAAAGTGGCAATAATCTATACTTGTGGAAGGAGTTAAGTAGCAAGAAAAAACTAGTAAGCTATAAAAAAAATTAGCAAGTAGTAAAGCTAAAAAGAATGTGATAATTGCGCATTTATTTAAAAATGTAAGTCGCTAAAGTAATTCAAAAAGGATGTAATATTTGCGCATTTATTTGATAATGTAAATCGCAAAATACATGAAGATGATGTAATAATTGTGCATTTATCAAATA
>NW_022310560.1:0-1085 GCF_002776525.5 Piliocolobus tephrosceles
TGAACTGCTGGGTCATATGGTAGATCTATTCTGATTTTCCAAGGAACGATTATACTGGTTTTCATAACGGCAGTACCGGTTACATGTCTGTCAACAGCGTGTACACGTCCCCTTCTCTGCACACCCTAAAAGGGTTTCATTTTCTCCACATCTTTGCCCTCATTACTTTTTTTTTTTTTTTTTTTTTTGAGACGGAGTCTCGCTCTGTCCT
Source organism: Piliocolobus tephrosceles (assembly GCF_002776525.5). Taxonomy (NCBI): domain Eukaryota; kingdom Metazoa; phylum Chordata; class Mammalia; order Primates; family Cercopithecidae; genus Piliocolobus; species Piliocolobus tephrosceles. Next base: position 212 of record NW_022310560.1, read on the forward strand.
GGAGTGCAGTGGCGCGATCTCGGCTCACTGCAAGCTCCGCCCCCCGGTTCAGCCATTCTCCTGCCTCAGCCTCCAGAGTAGCTGGGACTACAGGTGCCTGCCACCATGCCCGGCTAATTTTTGTATTTTTAATACAGACGGGGTTTCACCATGTTAACCAGGATGGTTTCGATCTCCTGACCTCATGATCCACCTGCCTCGGCCTCCCAAAGTGCTGGGATTACAGACGTGAGCCACCCCACTCCCCGGGACTACAGGTGCCCGCCACCACGCCCGGCTAATTTTTTGTATGCCATCACTACTTTTTATCTCTTGACTTTTTGATAATACTCGTCCTAACAGGTGTGAGGTGATAGTTCACTGTGGTTTTCTTTTCTTTTTTTTTTTTTTTTTGAGATGGAGTCTCCCTCTGTCGCCCAGGCTGGAGTGCAGTGGCGCCATCTCGCCTCACTGCAAGCTCCGCCTCCCAGGTTCACGCCATTTTCCTGCCTCAGCCTCCAGAGTAGCTGGGACTACAGGTGCCTGCCACCATGCCCGGCTAATTTTTTGTATTTTTAATACAGATGGGGTTTCACCATGTTAACCAGGATGGTTTCGATCTCCTGACCTCATGATCCACCTGCCTCGGCCTCCCAAAGTGCTGGGATTACAGACGTGAGCCACCCCGCTCGGCCCACTGTGGTTTTCATTTGCGTTCTCTGATTATTAATGATGTTGAGCACATTTTCATATACCTATTGGCCAGTTGTGTGTTTTCTTTCTAGAAATGCCTATTCAAGTCCTTTGCCTATTTGTTAACCAGACTATTTATTTGTTTGCTATTGAGCTGTGTGAGTTCTTTATATATTTTGGATATGAACGCATTATTAGATAT
>NW_022310561.1:0-5476 GCF_002776525.5 Piliocolobus tephrosceles
AAGGTAACTAAAGTTTGATGGAGAGAGGACAGATAGGAGATATAAATTACTGAGTCATCAGCATTCAAGAGCAAGTCAAAATTACGAGAGTGGAAGTGATTACCTAAACGAAGTATGATGCATGATAAAAGCAGAAACTCCAGGACAGAAATCTAGGGAACTCTAATATTGAATAACTTCTAAGAAAAATATAGAAGTAGCCATGAGAGGAAATTAGATATTTCCTCAAGTATGGAGTGATTAGTGATGCCAAATATTAGATAACACTGTATTAATATGAAGTATGAAGAAACATCCATTCAATTTGGCAATTCAATTACATTAAAAGATTTTTAGTTCTTTTTCTAGAATAGGAACTAAACTCTCATGAGTTGGGAAGAAAATGTCAGGTGAGATGACAGAGACCTCTAGGGTATGTTGTTTTTTGTAAAGTTTAAATGAAAAGAGAAAGAGATAAAACATTAACTTCCAGGGCACATGGCACAGAAGGACAAGAAGGACTTAATTTTCAGGGTGAGAGAGCTATAAGCATGTTAACAAAGGAAAAGTAGTTAGAGGGAGAAATTTTCAGATAAAAGATACAGTAGTAATCAATAGAACCCAATCTCCAGGGAACAGAAGGTGGGGTTAAGAGCACCTGTGGAAGGTTTAGCTTTGAAAAGAATGTGATACCTAATCCTTTGAAATTGGAGGCATGGGCAGTGTTTTTGATGTAAAAAAAAAAATATGTAATATGGGGTAGTAGATATCAGATAATTCTATGCTTAATGATTTAAATATTCTGGATGTAAAGTCATCTGTTGAGATTGCTGAAGTGAGGAGAAAGGTAAAGCTCTTTGGAGGAATTAGAAATAAAGTATGTTGAGGAGCTTTGGTTAGAAATGTGTGACTCAATAATATGTAATAAGAACAATCAGTGGCATGTGTAGATATGTGCTTGTGTTACTATGTGTGTGTCTCTATGTTTCCAACCAGTACTCATCTGCTCAGGTACATCAGTAATATACCTTTGTTTTGGCCAAATGGTTTTCCATATTATTTTCCATAATATTTTCCCCAGCCATCCTTTTAACTGGGAGTAGATGAAAGAGACTATGTAAATGCATAAGTAATCTTGTAGTAGAATTCTACACAGTAATGAAAGTCAGTTGCAAATCTCTATCTTTGGGTAACTTTAGAATCAACAGAGAACAAAGGAAAGAGCACGGGCTTGGTAATAAGAAAGTCCTGGATTACACTCCTGACTCTTCCTCTTTCAAGTTGTAGGGTATTGTTTCCTTCTGATCTTGGCTCAACCAGGTAATAAATATTGAAGTTATTCTTAAATGTGTACATTTCTACTACATATCTAGGCGGACTCTAGAAGTCTTTTTTTGTGTGTGTATGTGTGTCTGTCTGAGTTTTCTAATCTCTAAAATTAGGATAATTCTTACTCCATAAAGTTGTTTGGAAGATCAAATGAACTAATTAATATGTATGTGTGTGTATGTATATATACACACACGTATACACACGCAGACATACACAAATTTTATAAAGTAAGGATAGTAATGAACTAATTAATATATAAACATATGTTAAATACTATTAAATATATTAATATAATTAAATATGTAAATATGGTTCATGGTTTAGTGCATCTACAAGAGACTTAAATTAGTGACTGAAATTAATGGAAAATGTAGATTTCACTATTTATCCATAACTTCATTTCTTTAATTCAAACATATAAAGAAGTCCACATGCACGTTATATCAATCTCTTAATCTCGTTGATATTGACTTTTACTTTTCAAAATTATTACTGTTATTTAGGACCCAAAAGTTTAAATTAGCAATTAATTGTTCATACCGGCAAGAATTACCAAAAGGCACACAGATATCATTGAGGAGATACTCATGGTATATGCATGGCATTGTGTTTGCATATACCATAAACTTAGTGCCTTGAGTTTTAAATATTCTTCAGGAGACAAAGGAAGCTCATTCAGTTTATACCAGAAGAGAAGTGAGATGAGATCCCTTCATAAAGTTAGGGAGCTCATCTACATGAATAGTGCTAAAAGAAAATGTCTTCACATGGTGTTTGAGATTTGAATTTTAATGACCTGTATATTCTGTGAAAACTCAATAATAGCAAATTTTATTTAATGCCTTCTCAAGATAATATTATCCTACTTTCTGATGCTAAAAGTTGGATCCACAAACATGTAGCAGTATCGGCACTATCAAGAGCTTGTTAGAAATACAGACCCTGTCATTCTTCTCCAGGCATACTATCAAATTATATTTTTAAACAAGATCCGAGGTGATTTGCATGCATATTGCCATAGTTTTCTATTGTTGCTGTAACAAACTTAGTGAAACAATGTGCTGTAACCACAAACTTAGCAGAATAAAACATTGAATATTATCTTATTGAAGATCAGAAGTCTTAAAATGAAGGTGTCAAAAGGTGAAGTTTTTTTTTTTCCTGGAGGCTGATGGGAAGTATTTTGTCCCTTCGCCTTTTCTATCTCCTGTAGGCTCTTTGTATTCTTTGGCTTGTAGAGTCTCCTCCATCTTCAAGGCCAGCCTGTAACCGTTCAAAACTTTCTCTCTCTTTTACCCCATTTCTATAATGACATCTACTTTCCTTGCTATGACCTTCCTGCCTCCCTGAATAAGGGCCCTTTTGATTACATAGGTCTTACCTGGATAATCCAAGATTCTTAGATTAACCCTACTTGCAATGTCCCTTTGCCATATAGAGTAACATATACACAGCTTCTAGGAAGTGAGACTTGGGCATATTTGGGGGATGGATGGGCTCTTATTCTGTCTACTGTAAACATTAAAGACAGAGAGAGCACTACCTTAGAAACCTGAAAGAAGCACATGTAAATATAAAAGCTCAAGTTCAACTTGGGTACTTTGGGATTTTCATTGAATAAGATCAGCTGAACAGGGACTCACAAACAAAAATTACTAGTCAATTGAAGAATCAATATAGTATGTGAGAAAGTCAGCAGAAAGAGCAAATAACAGAACAGAATGCAGAATTGGAACATCATAATGCTTATAAATGTGTATTTAAAGAGGTAATATTCTAAATAAAAAAATATGAACATGAATTGCAAAAACAAGTTGTCATGTTAATAGAGTGGTCCAGCAAACTCAGATATGCCGTCACATGCAAGAATCTTGAATGGAGAAGCAAATATCAATTTCCTACATACTTTTAATCTAATATAGAATGAATTTATCTAAATCTAAAAATATCATACATGTGAGTTATGTTTATTTTACTACATCAAATACCACCTGGGGGCTCTCTATCACACAAATGAAGTCAAATGCAACAAACAAACAACAACAACAACAACAACTCTATACAGATCACATAGGACTTTTAGTGTGGTCTGTGGTTTGATGCAAGTCTATGAACAGTTTGTTACTGGGCCATGACAAGATGACACAAAAAATAAAAGTTTTTAAAAAACTTTTGTAGTAAGCCTAACTACAATCTTCAAAGTGCATAATCAGGAAACTTGTCTCAATGAATATGAATGAAATCAGTGTAAACGTTGTCCATCTTGCAGGGTACATTGTGTCTGATATAACTACTCGTGTGACAGTTTAATCTGTTAAATGAAACCCAAAACTATAAAACAGCATAAGAATTTACTTGTGTACACAAGTTGTTTTTATAAACATCATTTGTATCAAAACTTTTCAGCATGTATAGTTATATATGTACAATTATATATATAGTTTATATAACACTATAGTTTTACAGTATTCATAAGTTAGGAAAGTATTTTATAGTATTCATAAGTTAAGAAAGTATTTTTATTATATTTTTCACCCTAATTTTTATATGATGAAACAAGTTCACTTTACGCTTTTCTCAAGAATTAGTAAATTAGTTAATACACTCTGGAAAGCAGTTTGGAGATTTCTCAGAAAACTTAGAACTACCATTTGATCCAGCTATCCTATTATTGGGTATATATCCAAAAGAAAATACATCCCTCTACCAAAAAGACACATGCACCCATATGTTTATTACAGCACTATTCACAACTACAAAAATCTGGAATCAATCTAGGTATCCATCAATGGTGGACTGGACCAAGACAATGTATATATACACCATGGAATACTATGCAGTAATAGAATAGAAAAAAATTATGTCCCTTTCAGCAATGTGGATGCAGCTGGAGGTCATTATCCTGAGTAAATTAATGCAGAAAGAAAAATTAAATACCACATGATTTCATTTATAAGTGGAAGCTAAACATTGAGTACCCATGGACATAAATATGACAACAATAGACACTGAGGACTACTAGAGGGAAAAGTTTGAGAAACTGTTGTTTACTCTGCTCAGCATCTGGGTGACAGGATCATTTGTACCTCAAACCTCAGCATCATGCAATATACCCAGGTAACAAACCTACACAGGTTCTCCCTGAATCTAAAATAAAAGTTGAAAAAATAACAAGTATGCATGTTTGAAAAATGGTTATTTTTAATTTTTACAGGTATATAGTAGGCATATATATTATGGGGAATAAGAGATACTTTGCTGAAGGCATACAGTACTTAATCATGTCAGGAGCGGGGCGTGGTGGCTCACACCACGTGAGTGGCTCACACTCACACAAGAGTGAAACTCCATCTCAAAAAAAAAAAAAAAATTACATCAAGGTAAATGGGGTATCCATCATCTCAAGCATGTATTCATTATTTGTGTTATAAACAATCCAGTTTTACTCTTTTAGTTATTTCAAAATATACAATAAATTATTGTTGCCTGTAGTCACCCTGTTGTGCTGTCAAATACTAGATCTTACTCATTTTAACTAGTTGTATTTTTCTACCTGTTAACCATCCTCCCACACTACTACCTTTCCCAGCCTCTGGTACCTATCCTTATACTCTCTATCTTCATGAGTTCAACTGTTTTAATTTTTATTTCCCACAAATAAATGGGAACACGCAACATTTGTCTTTCTGCACCTGACTTATTTCACTTAACATAGTGATCTCCAGTTTCATCCATGTTTTCATGAAAATGACAAAATCTCATTTTCTCTAAGGCTGAGTAGTTCTCCTCTGTGTATAGGTACCACATTTTCTTATCTATTCATCTGTTGACAGACACTTTGATTGTTTCCAAATCTTAGGTATTGTGACTAGTGCTGCAATATACATGGGAATGCAGATATCGCTTCAGTATACTGACTTATTTTCTTTTGAGTATATCCAGCATCTCTTAGGAACTTACACAAATTTACAAGAGAAAACCCAATTAAAAGGGGGGAAAAGACAAGAAAAGACATTTATTGAAAGAAGACATACATGCATCCGACAAGCTTGTGAAAAAAACCCTCAACATCATTGATTGTTAGAAAAATGCAAATCAAAACCACAATGACATGTCATCTCACACCAGACAGAGTGGCTATTCTTAAAAAGTCAAAAAAAAAAAA
>NW_022310563.1:0-4093 GCF_002776525.5 Piliocolobus tephrosceles
TCTGATTTGGTAAACAATTATAATTTGGTAAACAATTCTGATTTGGTAAACATAGAAAAAAAGGTACAAGATTTGTTAGTTTTATCACACAGTAATAATAATAATAATAACAAACAATATGAACATATCATACATAATATAGAAAATGATACAAATTATACTACTATTAATAATAATGTATATCTAACAAAAGCAGATAAACATAAAAAGAGGGTGGCAGCTAGTAACAGTGATATAATGTGTAAAAAAGTACATAATATGCAAAACACGTATAGCATGTATACAAACTCGAAATTGGTTAACCCAAATAATGTAGCTAGTAAAAATTGGGATGAAACAAAAACATCAACAGAAAATATAAAAAGAGAAGATTTTATTTTGGAAGAAAAAAAGGATTTAAGTGTACATATAAAGGGACATACGGGTCTAGAGGATATAATGGACAAAATGGAGCAAGAAAAAGAGAAAGAAAGGGAGAAAGAAAAAAAGAAAAAAAAGAAGAAAGAAAAAGAGAAAGAAAAAGAGAAAGAAAAAGAGAAAGAAAAAGAGAAAGATATGGAGAAAGAAAAAGAGAAAGATATGGAAAAAGAAGGAGTAAAAGAAATGGAGAAAGAAGGAGAGAAAGAAAGGGAAGAAGAGCTATTACGTGCTGAACTGTATCAACAAAAAATGAATTATTTTAAATCACATGTAAATCTACATCATAAAAAAGAATTAAAAGATTTAAAATTGACTACATCTGAATATGATGATATGATCAGACAGGTAATTAAATTATATGAAGATGAGTTAGAAAGAAAAGGAGAAGATACGAATTGGTTAGAAAAAAAGAAAGAGAAACATAAACAGAATAAATTAGATACGGTTAAATTAGATTCAAAGGCAAGTAAAAATAAAGTAAAAAAAAATAAGGTAGATACAAAAAAGGTAGATACAAATAAGGTAGATAAAAATAAGGTAGATACAAATAAGGTAGATACAAATAAGGTAGATACAAATAAGGTAGATAAAAATAAGGTAGATAAAAATAAGGTAGATACAAAAAAGGTAGATACAAAAAAGGTAGATACAAATAAAATATATTCAACGGAGTTAGATTCAACGGAGTTAGATTCAATGGAGTTAGATACAAATACGGTAAATACAAATATGGTAAATACAAATATGGTAAATACAAATATGGTAAATAAACATATGGTAAATACAAATAATGTAGGTACAAATATGGTAGATACAAATAATGTAGGTACAAATATGGTAGATACAAATAAGTTAGACACGAATAAGTTAGACACGAATAAAATATATAATAATGCAGTAACAATTTTTGGGTTGCATGATAATGTGAAAAATATAGAATTAGGTTCTGAAGGAAAAAATAGTGAGGAGTTAGATAAAGGGTTGAGTTGGGGTATACCAACTGAGAATCCAAAAGTTATAGAATGGTTAAATAATAATCAACCAGAAGAGGACTGGTTAGATAATAAACATTTAGCTACAGAATGGCTAAATAATACCTTGTCAGATGTGGATACGTTAAATAAGAACAAGTTAAATAATAAGTTAGATAATAAGTTAGATAATAAGGTAGATAATAAAAAATTAAACAAAAGTAAGCTGAACATTGACGAGTTAGAAAAAATAAAAATGAATAGGGACATACCAGAAAATAGCAGTATAAGTACTGAAGTGATGGGAAATAAACTGTTTGAAAATAATCTACTGGGTATTAAAAAACCTGATGATGCATGGTTAGATAATAAAAGATTAGTTTCAGATTGGTTAAATAAAACTATGTTAGATGTGAATTTGTTAAATAAAACGAAGGTGGATACAGATTCGGTAGGTAAAAATAAGTTAGATGTTACTAAGCCATGTAGCGACAATCTATTTAGCGACAATCTATTTAGTGACAAACCAAGTAGCGACGATAAATTAAGCGAATCATATACTCAATGGTTTCATAAACACAAACTAGACCAAAAAAAACTAGACAAAGAGTGGTTGGATAAAATAGAGTTCGATAAGTTTGTGAATACAATTGATTTATATAATAATAGTGCCAATACGGAAAATCAGAATGCTTTGATTAGTGATAAGGAAAAGGAGAAAGAGAAAGAGAAGGAGCAAAAAAAAGAAAAGTAAAAATCTATTAGATTGTTTAAAATCCAAGTCATGCATAAACAACGAGAGTAGTAATTACACAACTCGAAATGATTCAAAATATATGAACGAAATAATAATGGATATTGAAAAAAAGAAAAAAAAAAAAGAAGGTAAACATAATAGTTTATTTTTGGAAAGTGTAATACCTGTGAATAAAAGAACTAATGTATTAAACAAGAATATGCAAAAAAATGATTCGAATATAGTAAATAATAATGTAAAATTATTTGTAAAAGATAATTTGAAAAAAATAAAAAATAATAAAAATGTGAAGAATGTTACATTAACTAGTTGTGAATCTGAAGAAGAAACTAATGATGAGTATTGTTTAGAAAATAACAATAATGAAAAAAAAGAATTATTCAAAACGAATAATGATAAAGTTGTATTAAATTATAAATTATATAAAAAATATTATGCTTTATATGAAGATAATGTAAATGAAGATAGGGATATGTTGGAAGAAGAAAAAGACGTATATTATGATAAAATAGGAAATAAAAAAGGAAAAGATGCTAAAAAAAGTAAAAAAAAAAAAAAGAAAATACTATAAAAGATAATCAAATGAAAGATAATGAAGAAGAAGAAGATACTACGAATAATGTACCTGAGTACTCTGATGACGAAGAAAAAGTAAAAAAAGATAAAGCGAAAGAACAAAAAAAAATGAAAAAAAAAACACAAAAAGTAGAACATGTAAAAGACTATCTAAATAAATTAAAAAGGGAAAAAAAAGAGAAGAAAGAGAAAAAGGAAAAAGAGAAAAAGGAAAAAGAGAAAAAGGAAAAAACAGAAAAGGAAAAGGAAAGGGAAAAAACAGAGAAGGAAAAGGAAAAGGAAAAGGAAAGGGAAAAAACAGAGAAGGAAAAGGAAAAAGAGAAAAAGGAAAAAACAGAAAAGGAAAAAAAAGTACAAACTGTGAAAAGTAAACTGGATCAATATATGAAAAATATTAGTTCCATAAAAGATGCCAATATTTCAGAAAAGGAAAGTACCACTCAGCCGATTTCGGTTAAAAAGAAGAAAAAATTACAAACACATGACTTACAACAAGGACATAGCAAGGGTACATGTCAAAACGACAACATCGGTATTGATGCTCCTTTAAAAGAAAATCAAATAAAAAAAAAAAAAAAAAAATAATAATAATAATAATAATAATAAAAGTAATAATAATAATAAAAGTAATAATAAGAGTAATAAGAATAATAATAATAATAATAAGAGTAAACCGGAAAATGCAATATTTGATGAATATATAAGTCAAGAAAAAGCAATACATGGTATCATTAATAAAAAATATATTCGTGGTATAATAAATGTGAAAAAACCAGATTATGGCTTTTTGATTTTTAATAATGAAAAAATACATATAAGATCCAAAAAAAATATGAATAGAGCTATTGATGGTGATTGTGTAGTAGTAAAATTAAAATCAAAAAAAGATAGAGATTTATTATATAATAAAAAGACTGATATTGTTTTTAGTAAAGGCTATGTTACTGATAATGATAATAAAAATAATAAACATAATAAAGGTTATGTTACTGATAGTTTATATGGTCGCGTGGGTAAAGCTGTAGGTACAGGTAAAGATACCACCGATCTAAGTGTTAAGGAATCATCGATGGAAGGTAAAATCATTTATATTGAAGAGCACAATGGTTCTAATGTTGAATATGTTTGTGTTTTTCGTCAAAAAATAAAAGACAGAAAATATAACACTGCAATTCCATTTAAAAAGAATATTCCATTTATTAAAGTACCAACAGCACATATCCTTGAATTTATGAACAAGTGTAATATAACATGTATAGAGAATCAGTTAGTATATATAAAAATTTATCAATGGAAAATTACTGAATTTTTTCCAGAAGGTAAAATTATAGAAATATTAGGACATAATAATATATTTCATAATATGCAA
>NW_022310569.1:0-6096 GCF_002776525.5 Piliocolobus tephrosceles
AACCACAGACACTCAATACCAGCCTGGGAAAGCAGCTGGGAGGGGTTGGGGGGAACTTTACCCTGATAGCCACATGGGCAGAACTTCCCAATGCCATGGGAGCCTACCTCTTGCATCAGCGTGCCCTGGATGTGAGACAAGGAGTCAAAGGAGATCATTTTGGAACTTTAAGGTTTAATGACTGCCCTATTGGATTTCTGATTTGCATGGGGCCTGTAGTCCCTTTGTTGTGATCAATTTCTCCCATTTGGAATGGGTGTATTTACCCAATGTCTGTACCTCCATTGTGTCTAGGAAGTAACTAACTTGCTTTTGATTTTACAGGCTCATAGGTGGAATGGACTAGCCTTGTCTCAGATAAGACTATGGACTTGGACTTTTGGGTTAATGCTACAATGAATTAAGACTTTGGGGAACTGTTGGGAAGTGCATAATTGTGTTTTGAAATATGAGGACATGAGACTGGGGAGGAGCCAGGGACAGAATGATGTGGTTTGGTTGTGTCCCCACCCAAATCTCATTTTGAATTATAGTTCCCATAATCCTCGTGGGAACTGGTGGGAGGTAATTTGATCATGGGGCGGCTATCCCCAGTTGTTGTTCTCATGATAGTGAGTGGGTTCTCACAAGATATGATGGTTATATAAATAGCTTTTCCCCCTTTTGCTCAGCACTTCTCCTTGCTGCCACCATGTGAAGAACGACATGTTTGCTTCCCCTTCTGCCATGATTGTAAGTTTCCTGAGGCCTCCCCAGCCATACTGAACTGTGAGTCAAGTAAACCTCTTTCCTTTATAAATTATGCAGTCTCAGGGATGCCTTTATTAGCAGCATGAGAACAGACTAATATAGGGATCTTGTTAAAGACGTCTGTGCTCCAGAAGTTGGCACATAATCCCTACAAACATTCAAGGGTCCACCACATCTGTGAAATTTTAAGGATCCCAGTCTGGGGCATGCCAGGACATTTTCTCCAAAGTAGACTACAAATTATAGTATCTTCCACCTCCTGCTACTAAGAAGGAAGCAAAACCCTTAGTAGGTCACTTTGGGTTCTTGGGGACAGTATATTCTACACTTAGGAATACTGCTTTGATCTTTTGCTAACCACCATGGAATATTTCCAGATTTGATAGGAGCCCAGAGAAGGAAAGGGGTCTCTAGCAGGTGCAGGCTGTGGTGAAAGCAGCCCGGCCACTTGGGTCATGTGACCTGCTGATTGTGGCACTGGAAGTATCTACAGTGGGTAAAGGTGTGTACAACAAACTCCAGTAGAAAAATCACACATAGATGCCCAGGGTCTGGCACAAGATCATGCCCTTTGCAGTAGAGAACTACACACCAATCACAAACACAACTCCCTGAAGCTACTGGGTAGCTTCTGGTAATGCTGGAATATCTAATGACCGTGTGGTCAGGCTGAATTTTGTCAGAACCACCAAGTCATAAGATTTTGTGGGCCCATAAGGAATCCATTGTAAATTGGAAGTAGTGCATCTGGGATTGGACACACATGGGCGATGGTGCACAGATAAGCTTCAAGAGCAGGTGGCCAGACTCTGTGCCTGGCCCTACTTTTTTACATAGTGAGTGAGAATATGAGCAAGGTCATTGTGAAGGTAAAATGGCCTGACTTCTGGCCTCTGTGTAGGATATCTCAGAATGGCCAGAGCACCCTGTGGGATTGGCCCAGTTCTCCATTGCAACTGTGTTGCAGTTTAACTTCTCCCTTTGCCCAATCCTGTTTGCCTCTCTCTCTTATAGGTATATTCCCTGAGATCACTTTACAATAAATCTGCACATGGCTCTCTGTCTCAGAGTCTGTTTGTTAGAGAACTCTACCTTAGAAGACATTAGGTCATTCATCCCACAGAATGTCTGGATTTGGCTGATGTTTCCTTGTAGTGTGGTTTTACAGCTACTTGTTTTTCTATCCCTTTGTTTCCTGTAAAGATGTGGTTGTAGCTAGAGAATTCAAGTAGATTCAGGTGGCAAAGTGTGAATGCATCATATTCCAAGGCATAAAATATCCGGATGTCTCACTTTTGGTAATGCTAATATTGATTGGTTGGTTCAGGTATTGTCATATAAGTTCTTTAATAGCCCTATTTTTCCTTTTTCTCATTTTCCCTTATTCTTTTCATTTTTCAATTATGTTTCCTCCTCTCCTATTTTCACCTCCTTCTTTCTGTATGTCTCAGATTTCCCAGTGGCACCATGTTTGTTGGTGTGGAAGAACTCAGGGCTCTCGTGATTGCTGGTAACAAACTTGACCTCTTGAGAAAGATGAAGAATAGCTGGCCAGAGAGAAAGAAAATCATTAGTTTTCATGTCCAAATCATCAAATATCTTACTCTAACTCTGTAAAAATGAGTTTTTGTTTGGCCTTGGAGTGAATGAGAAGGGTGAGTTTGTACTGGATATGGATGATCATTTCATACCCTACTCTGACATCAAAAAACATCCTTTTCCCTTTCTGCCCTCTGCCTTCTCAAGGAATCATTATTGGCATGACCCCACTGCTCACATTTTGTTGAAATGTGATGGTACTTGCTAAAGTGATAAATTATTCTGGTATGTCAAATGAAAGGAAAGGGAAAAGGTCTGGTGTCCTCCTTTTAGGATCTCTCTTCCTTTATATGATCATGCATAGCCGGCAGCTGAAGATAATGCTTCTATCTTTACCATCCCATCAAAAGAATAACTGCAGGGGCGGGAATTCATAATCAGGGAAGAGGGAAACACCTTGGCAAGCCATGGCGGCAGCTTTTTGGTAGTCATAGCTTTGAGTGTTGTGACCACCAGTCAGCTTGATGGGCTGCAGCTTACTTCATTTACACATGGGGCTGGGCAGAAGGCTCATGTCCAAAGGCATGAAGAAAGTCCGTTCACCTGGAAAGAAAAAAATTATTTGACAATGACATCTGAACTCTCTCACGCAATGGGTTATAGTCAGTATCTTAATTAAAGAACATCTTTTCATTGCCAGTAACAGAAGATAACTGGGAATAGCTTCACCAAAAAGGAAAGGGAATAAAAAAGATACATTATGAAATCCAAGGAGAAGCTGAACATTCAGTAGGTTTCACAAAAGGAAAGAACCAGAAGTTAGAAAACTGTTAGAACCCAGGCCACAGTTCCCACTTGAAGTGTGTCTCTGTTCACAGTCTTGAGAGAGAGACTGTTATTGACTATCTTGCATCAACTGTCCATTCCTAGTCCAGTCAACTATGGTCAAGAGATTTTGGTGTAAATATGAGGGGAGAGCAGTTCTTTTTTTTTTTTTTTTTTTTTTTGAGACAGAGTTTTGCTTTTGTTTCCCAGACTGGAGTGCAATGGCGCAATCTTGGCTCTGCAACCTCTGCCTTCCCAGGTTCAAGTGATTCTCCTGCCTCAGCCTCCTGAGTAGCTGGGATTACAGGCACCTGCCACCATGCATAGCTAATTGTTTGTATTTTTAATAGAGATGGGATTTCATCATGTTGGCCAGGCTGGTCTTGAACTCCTGGCCTCAGATGATCTACCAGCCTTGGCCTCCCAAAGTGCTGGGGTTATAGGCATGAGCTACCACACCCAACCATCAGGGCAGTTCTTACCGAAGGGAATTTGAGTTATGGTCTGGACAATACCCCCAAAGCTAGTCAATATCTGATAAGTATCTGAATGAATGAAGGATGTGTGGGTGGGTGTGTTTACACAAATACATGCAAATATGTGAATATTGTCATGCATCACTTAAGAGCAGGGATGCAAGGGATACAATCTGAGAATGGATTGTTAGGTGATTTTGTCATTGTGTGAACATCATAGAACATGTATACTTACACCAACCTAAATGGTAATAACCTACTACACATTTAGGCTATGTGGTATAGCTTATTGCTCCCAGGCTACAAATCTGTAGCACGTGTTACCATACTGAATAATTCAGGCAATTACAATGCAATGGTAAGTATTTGTTTATCTAAACATAGAAAAGGTACAGTAGAAATATGGTATAAAAGATAAAAAGTGGTACACCTGTAGAGGGCACTTATGAATGGAGTTTGCAGGACTGGAAGTTGCTCTGGGTGAGTCAGTGAATGGTGAGTGAATGTGAAGGCCTAGGACATTACTATACACCACTATAGACTATAAACACTGTTTAGGCTATACTTAATTTCTTTTCTTTTTCTTTTCTTTTTTTTTTTTTAGATGGGAGTCTCATTCTGTTGCCCTGGCTGGAGTGCAATGGCACAATCTCAGCTCACTGCAACCTCCGCCTCCTGGGTTCAAAAGATTCTCCTGCCTCAGCCTCCTGAGTAGCTGGAATTACAGATACCTGCCGCCACACCCAGCTAGTTTTTTTTAATTTTTAGTAGAGACAGGGTTTCACTATGTTGGTCTGGCTGGTCTTGAACTCATGACCTCAAGTAAGCCGCCCACCTCTGCCTCCCAAAGTTCTGGGATTACAGGCATGAGCCACCATGCCTGGCCAATTTCTTGAAAAATGTTTTCTTCAATAATAAATTAGCTTCCTGTGACTTTTAAACATTATAAATTTTTAAGTTTTAAATGTTAAAAGTTTTTAAGTTTTAAAAACGTGTTGACTGTTTCATAACACTTAGCCTAAAACACAAACACATTTTACAGATGTACAAAAATATTTTCTTTCTTCTTATCCTTATTCTACACATTTTTTCCATTTTCAAGTAATGAGCTGTAGAAATGATCCCTGAAAGTATAGTCTTCTCTATTTTTGTTTTCTGTTTAAAAATTTTAAAAATTTATTTTGTGCTTTTAAAACTTTGTTGTTAAGAACTAACACACACACACACACACACACACACACTAGCATAGGCCTGCATAGAGGCATAGAATCAGGACCATTAAGACATCACTAGGTAACAGAAATTTTTCAGCTCCATGATTATATTATCGTACCACAGTTCTATCATTTACTAATATGTTGTTTTGAAGCACATGACTGATACACACACACACATACATATATAAAGATTATATATATAAATGTTAAATTCAAAAGCATCTGTAGAACAATTACTAAAATGATAATATGTGAAAAGTTCATGAAGATAAAGACCTTACTGTCTTCTTTACTTCTTTTTTTTTTTTTTTTTTTTGAGACGGAGTCTCGCTCTGTCGCCCAGGCTGGAGTGCAGTGGTGCGATCTCGGCTCACTGCAAGCTCTGCCTCCTGGGTTCCCGCCTTTCTCCTGCCTCAGGCTCCCGAGTAGCTGGGACTACAGGCACCCGCCACCGCGCCTGGCTAATTTTTTGTATTTTTTTTTTTTTAGTAGAGACGGGGTTTCACCGTGGTCTCGATCTCCTGACCTTGTGATCTGCCTGCCCCGGCCTCCCAAAGTGCTGGGATTACAGGCGTGAGCCACTGCGCCCAGACTTCTTTACTTCTTTTATGCCAAGAATCTGGAAGGGTCCCTGGCTCATAGTAGGTGTTTGGCTACTATTCATTGAATTTATGAGTATTCATTAATTATGATAAAATAAAGTAATACTAAGTATCATTAAAAGTGGGGCAATGAGCCTGTGATCTTCCTGATAAGATGCAATTTGAAGTACATAGCACTACCTATAAAATATTCTTGCCAAAATAGTAGAACATGAATCTAATCAAGGTTTTAGAACTAAGCTCCAGTTTACAGAAAATAAAGAAACATACAAGTTAAATGATACTTTGAAGAAGCAAACATAAATCCAGAATATGGGACATCTTATAGAATAATTGACCTGGTCTCTAGAACAAGCCAATGGCATGGGGATAAAAATGAGAAAGAGATTTAGGAGACATAACAACTAAATTCAAACACACTATAAAAAGAGTTTTTGGAAACAATTATGGAAATTTATTCATAAACTCTTGTTATATGATACCAAAACTTATTGCTAATTTTGTTAAATATGATAATGGCCTCATGGCCATATAAGAAAGTGTCTGTTTTTTGTTTAGAGATACATAACGAAGCAAGAGGTAAGCTCCCATGGCATTGGGAAGCTCTGCCCATGTGGCTTTCAGGGTAAAGCTTCCCCGTAACCCCTCCCAGCTGCTTTCCCAGGCTGGTATTGAGTGTCTGTGGTT
>NW_022310570.1:0-1759 GCF_002776525.5 Piliocolobus tephrosceles
TTTTTTTTTTTTATCTTGTCTTTTGTAATAATATAATTTTTTTAGTGTTATAATAAAATTAATTTTATTAATAAATCATAAATAAAAAACATTTTTAAGCATTATAATAGTACGCAAAAGGTTTAAAAAGCAAAATATTTAACAATTAAAAAAAAAAAATTGAGTGAATAATTTAGGACAGAAAATAAAAATTCGATAATAGTAATATCAACGTAAGGAAAAAACATTTTATATATGATTATGAGAGTACTAGCAACATGATTCTACTATGTAAATCATATTTGTTACAATTTTTTTTAACAAGTTATGCTTATTGTAACATAAGTATTATTATTTTAAAAAATAACAAAAAAAATATAGTGTTTCATGGTTTAGGGTGAGTCACTTATAATAGTTTTTTCGCTTGTCATATGTATGAATAACTAAATAGAATGTTAAAAATTATAGTGTTTATTATGATATTAACAACTTCAAATTGCATGGATGTTTGCATATTGATTATTATTATGTTATATATTTGTTTATAGTATGAAACAATTAAATGGCTATTTGTTTTAACATTTAATACGTTTAAAAAGTTAGATATGTTTAATTAATTAGTGTTTACAGCATCTAAAAAAACATATTAATATAAACAATATTAGAATTATTATTTTATTAATATTTTACTATGCTATAACTTGTTTATCGTATTTATTATTAAATAAAATTATTTCGGCTTGCTAGTTTTGACCCTTGTATAATTTGGTTTATGGAATCTGCTTTTTTAATTATTTTATACATAGAGTGTAAACATATACATAAAAACAGGCTTGTTAATACAATTGTTAAGAAAGAAAATGCAAAAGGTCCAATTGCAAGTAAAATTATATAAATAAATAATTGATCAATTATTCCACAACTAAGTACCTTAAATTTTTTTCTAAGTGAAATTTTTACATTTGGATCTATTTTTTTTTTTATCATTTGTTTAAATAATTTATTCTCAAAATATTTATCAATTTTTTTACAAAGTTTAAATATATTTAAATATTTTTTTTTAAATTTGAAATTTTTTTTTTTTAAATATTGATTGTTTGTGATTAGTTTCTAACTGAATAAATAGTCGTTTAAAATCTTTTTTACTGTTAGTAAAATAAAAATATGTATTGAGTAAGTATAACACCGAGTAGTAGTATGTTTCAAAACAACCATTGTAATCTAAACTTTTATATTTTAACTACTCACAAGTTGTTTTTAAAATTTGCAAATATTCATCACTTGAAATGACATGTTTAATAAGATCATATATGTCTATTAAGTCTTTTTCTTGTATGTTTTTATTTTCTTTTAGTACATTATATATTTGAGGATCATTTCGGTTAGCTAACGTTTTAGTTAATTCTTGCTTAATGTCAGTTAAATAAATTGGCACATTTTTATAATGTCTTATAATTTGAAAATATGCATCTGGGTTATAATCAATAATCATACATTGTTCAAGCTGTGTAAAAAAAAGATCATTGTCATCACATTTTGTTAAATAAGAATGGTCATCTTGTTCGTTTGGCAAGATTTCATGTTGAGCCAGTGATCTTTCATAGTTTGCGGTGAATATATTTTGTAAGTGAGCCTAATAATAAAAAAAAATGAACAGCGAAAAAAAAAATGGCAATAATAATGATTGACATATTTGTAAGTGCATTCTGCCATGTGCTACTATATAGTTTTATTTTGACAAATTTATACATATTAGAACAAATAAAAAAAAAAAAAAAAA
>NW_022310570.1:1769-3726 GCF_002776525.5 Piliocolobus tephrosceles
TTTTTTTTTTTTTTGCGTTACAAGTAAATTTAATACATGTTTTTTTTTTTTTGTTTTTTACTTATATTTTAACTTATTAAAATATAAGTTTATTAATAAACAGTAGAAGAAATATATATATATTTTAAGATTTCGAAATAATGACGTAATATGTTATAGAACAAAAATATATTTACCAAAACAATAATTAACAAAAAAAAAAGCATTTTATGATTAAAAAACAATGAAAAAATAATTTAAAACTAAACATTTTGATAATAGTAGTATTAGCATGGAGAAAGGAATTTTATATATGATTAGGAATGTACTAGAAAATGTTTGTACTATGTAGGTAACTTACTTTTGTTATAATTATTTTAAGAATTTTTTTTTTTTATAAATTAGCATTATTTTTTAAAAATAAAAGAAATATAGTGTTTGTTATTGTATTAGCAAACTTGGATTGTATTTATGTAAGGTGATTATTATTCTGTTAGTTTTTTATTTTATTTTTTATTTGTTGTGGTATACAATAACTAAGTAGCTATTTGTTTGAATATTTGATACGTTTAAAAAGTTAAATATGTTTAACTTATTCTTGTTTGCAGCATCCAAAAAAAACTTGTTAATATAAACAATATTAAAATTAGTATGACATACATATATTTATTACTGTGTTAAGTTTTGTTTATTGTACATATTATTTAATGAAATATTTTCTGTTTGGCAGTTATGTGTGATTTTTGTACAATTCGGTTTAGAGATTATATATATTTATTATTTTGTTATATACGGTGCATACATTTTAATAGTAACCATACCCATAATGTGAATACGAAAAAAAATAACCCCAAAGATGTAGCTAAAATAATAATTATATATAATAATAATGCATTAATGAATGAAGAACTAAATAAATTATAACCTTTTATATATGGCATTTTTACGTTAAAATAAATCTCGTTTTTTGTCATTTGTTTAGGTAACTTAGTCTTAAATTGATTATCTGTTGTATTACAGCATTTAAATAGACTTAAATGTTTCGATTTCGATTTTCTTTGTTTAAATTTGGATTGTTGGGGATTATGTTGTTGTAACGGTAAAAACAGCCTTTTAAAATATTCTTTACTGTTGGTAAGTAAGAAGTGTTTGTGCACTAAGTATAACATTGAGTTGTAGCATATTGCAGTATGGTCATTATCATCTAAGCTTCTACTTTTTAACAATTCACATTTTTTATTTAACATTTGTAAATATTCTTCATTTGATATGACATTTTTAATAACGTCATATATTTGTAGTAAATTCGTTTTGATTATATTGTATTTTTTTTTTAGTATGAACGTTTTTTTGGGTTCTTTTCGGTTAGCTAATATTTTAACTAATTCTTGCTTCCTATATAATAAATAAAATAACTTGTTGGTATTATACTTTTCATTTTGAAAAATTTTGTTTTTCCCTATATGTTTTACATTTTTTTTATTATTATTACGTTCACATGTTTTGCTACTATTATAATCTGCCACATAAGAATGATTACACCTTTCACTTGGCGAGATATCATATTGAGCCAATAATCGAATGTATTTTGAGTTTAATACATTTTCTATGCGATCCTAATAATTAAAAAAAATTGATAAAAAATTTTTTTAGCAATAAGTATATAAATGTGTAAAACTACGGTATATGTTTATTTTTTTCAAATTGTTAGGCATGAAAGATATATATAAAATAAACAGTAAGATTAATATTTGTACTTTGTTTTTATAAAGCCATGTCCATATAAAAAAGAGAGTGATCAATATTTTAAAAATTGTACTAAACATTTTTTTTTTTTTTATTTACACACAATTATATAATAATAATGTTATTTATTTTGTTAAAATAGTTTTATGTGTTAAATGCATTTTGTATAATTTACATAATTTCAATTTTTTTTTATTATTTTTGTAAGTACTTTTTTTTTTATTGTAACTGC
>NW_022310572.1:0-5936 GCF_002776525.5 Piliocolobus tephrosceles
GAGTGCAGTGGCCTGATCTCAGCTTGCTGCAGCTTTGACCTCTTGGGCTCAAGTGATCCTCCCACCTCAGCCTCCCAAGTAGCTGGGACTACAGGCACATGCCACCATGCCTGGTTAGTTTTTGTATCTCTTTGTTGTAGAGACGGAATTTCGCCATGTTTCCCAGGCTGGTCTTGAACTCCTGACCTCAAGCAATCTGCCCTCCTTGGCCTCCTAAAGTGCTGGGAGCCATGGTGCCCAGCCCTTCATTGTTAAACTTTCCAGAATAGATGCCAAATTGCTTCACTCATAGAATTCTTCATGCCTTTCAGATTGCTGTTTTTTTTTTATAGCTCTGGGAGGGAGGGTATTACATTTACTAGGAGGTCTGAAAGTAATTTTTTTTTTTTTTGCAAAATTTGAAAGCTCTCCACCCACATCTCCACTTCCCAAATGTCAAAAAATATCTCCAGTTTGAAAATAAAAATCTTGAGTTTTTTGAATATTGACTGTCTTTTTTAAAAATTTAATTTAAGAGATGGGGGTCTCGCTATGTTGTTCAGGCTGGTCTTGAACTCCTGGGTTTACGGAATCTTCCCACGTTGGCCTTCCAAAGCATTAACACTGGAATGACAGACATGAGCCACCATGCTTGCCTAGTCTTCATTCTTTACAGGAGGGAGAATTCTCTAGGCTGGTTGAAAGTTTGTCAAGATTTCTGAGGAGGCCCCCACTCCCCATAAACCCGGGCATCACGTGGGGGGCCCGTCAAGTCTTCACTCCACCCAACCCTCTGCACCATCTGTTTCTCAGCCCAAGTGTGAACTTTTCCTCTTTCCTTTGCCTTTTCCCTCAGCATTTGTTCTCCCAATGTGAGGCCCTTTGATCTCCTGAACAAGAGAGAGAGAAAAAAAAGATATTGAAAACCCTGAAGCTCTTCTTTTTCTTTTTTTGAGACGGAGTTTAGCTCTTGTTGCCCAGGGTGGAATACAATGGCGCGACCTTGGCTCACCGCAACCTCTACCTCCCAGGTTCAAGCGATTCTTGGGCCTCAGCCTACCCGAGTAGCTGGGATTACAGGAATGCGCCACTACATCCAGCTCATTTTGTATTTTTAGTAGAGACAGGGTTTCTCCATGTTGGTCAGGCTGGTCTTGAACTCCTGACCTCAGGTGATCCGCCCGCCTTGGCCTCCCAAAGTGCTGGGATTACAGGCGTGAGCCACTGCGCCCGGCCAACCCTGAAGCTCTTCTAACTGTTAATGTAGGTTTCTTTTTTCTTTTTCTTTTTCTTTTTTTTTTTTTTTGAGACGGAGTTTGCCTCTTATGGCCCAGGCTGCGTGATCTTGGCTCACTGCAACCTCAGCCTCCTGGGTTCAAGCGATTCTCCTGCCTCAATCTCCCAAGTAGGAATAGCTGGGATTACAGGCATGCGCCACCACAACCGGCTAATTTTGTATTTTTAGTAGAGATAAAATACAATACAGTTTCTCCATGTTGGTCAGGCTGGTCTCGAACTCCTGACCTCAGGTGATCTGCCCGCCTCAGCCTCCCAAAGTGCTGGGATTACAGGTGTGAGCCACTCTGCCTGCCTGGCCAATGCAGGTTTCTTTGTTGTGAGCATTCCTTGTGCAGATAGCACCGGGCTGCTGGGAAGGAGTTGGCGGGGATGGTGTTTAGAAGAGAGTGTGGATGGGAGGCTTGGAGGAATCTCTCCAGATGACACAAGGGAGATCAAAATGAGCCAGAGAGCAGCACCAAGGAGTTGGGGGAAATGCCTAGGATATCTGGGTTCAAATCCAAGCCCTGCCTCTCACTAGCCCTGTGGCCTTGGGCAAGTTGCCTAATTCCCTGTGCCCAGTTTCATTATCTACAAAATAGGGATAATGACAGTACCTATTTCGTGGGGTTGATGTTGGGATTAAATGAGTTAATATGTGTAAAACGCTTGGAATGGTCCCACATAAACAAATGTGAGCAATAACAAAGTATTATCATGTTAAATCTATTCCAGAGAGTATCTTGACTATGCCCACTTCTCACACTCATAGCTTATTTGATCCCTGATAGGTGTATGGAGCTAGAGACAAATTGAAGGGATTCCCTTCTTAGCAGCTGAGAACACTGAAGGTGCATTTGGCTGAGACACCTTTTTGTTCTGTTCTCAGCCTACCCACCTGTCGAAGAAGAAAGTTATCCTGGCCTCTCACACTTATTCCCTCTCTTCTCCATTATGGAAGATGGATAAGAAGTCTAGAAGGCAGGAACTTCAATTCCCTGACTTAGAGTGGTGGAGAGCAAGGGTTCTGAAGTATAACTTAGTGTTCAAAATGGTCCCTTCATGTGAGTTATTCAGTTTCCCTGTGCTTCAGTTTCTTCAGATATACAATGAAGGATATTGAATAATAGATGATATATGTGAGAGACGTGAGAGATGCTTACAACACAGCCTGGTGTATGGTGAGTGTTCAGCAGGGGCTTCCTATTTTACATAGTCACATAGGACATTTTCCTATTACTTTCTTACACTGAGTTATTCTTGGTCTTGGCATGATGAAAGCAGATGTTGCCCAGCCTTGGCGCCCATGCACTGCACCAGCAGACCCAGCCAGCACCATAAGCATGGGACTTGCTGCTAGACAGTAAAATAATTATGAACGAAAGGGTTCAGAGGAGTCCATGGAATACCGGCTTTACAGGCTTACAGTTAAGTACGGTATTATAACGAGGGATGTCTTTGACAGGACTGCCTCACTGAATAACTTGGGGAGGATATTCTCATTGTAGTCCACGAGATTGGTGCCCTCTGCAGTTGTACCAGATTTTTTCCTCTGTGACTCAGTCCCGGTTCTGACTTCCTTGCATGACTCAACCAGAGTATTCCAGAGGCTTCAGCTTTTGCTATTTCTGTGACTCTCAAAATGCTTCCTATAATCAAAGTGTATCCTGAGTGCGACAAAAGTTGGAGATGTAAAATACATAATGTCCATTCCTGGAAGAACATGGAGGCTCAAGTAGCTGCAGGATTCAGCTCCAAGGCTGACCTCCTGGCCCTCATCCACTGTTATTCTCTTCATCAGGAAAGAAATGGATCAGATGCTTCAGAGAA
The DNA here is from genome assembly GCF_002776525.5 of Piliocolobus tephrosceles. Classification (NCBI taxonomy): domain Eukaryota; kingdom Metazoa; phylum Chordata; class Mammalia; order Primates; family Cercopithecidae; genus Piliocolobus; species Piliocolobus tephrosceles. Next base: position 3,088 of record NW_022310572.1, read on the forward strand.
GAAAGAATTTTGTAGGAAGTCAGGAGACCTGAGTTTAGTCTACTAAGACCCTTCCTTGTGTCCTTGGGTAAGTCACTTAACCTCTCTGGGCCTATTTTCCCAGTCTTTAATATAAGTTAAATTATCCCACTGCAGCTGGACTCATTCTTTCCTTTGAGGGTAGATAAACACTTAGGTAAGAAAGAGAGTAAACTTGGTGGGAGATGGGAATGGGAGGGTTGGGTGGAGAAGCACCCTGTTGGATATATTTTACTGGCCTAGTTAGAGCTAATTAAAATCACCCCTTTCCTTCAGCCGCTCCAGATCGCTGGCCTGAGTCCAGACAATTCTGAGCCCTGCAGCCCTTTCTGCCTGGAGGGGAACCGAGCACGGAGGGAGGTGCACCAAACATGCGCCCTCTGCTCCTTAGTGGCCTGAAGCTCCCTTCAGTTTACTCTGGCCTGACAGCTCCATTTCAACCCCCACCTTGGAGATGAGGCAGCTCAATATTTACTCAACCAGAGAGGTTTGTCCAGAAGCCTGCCTCCCCAGCCTACTCCTGTTGGCTCTGCTCTGTTGCCCCCAACCCCTCCTTTCCTGGTTCATGGAGAGTTCAGCCCTGCAATGGCTTGCAGCCCCCCACTCTCCAGCCCTGACAGAGCCGCCTGTCCGGGGGACTGCTGAGGCCAGAAGCGCGGGGGAAGGGCACCAGTCAGTTGTAGGGTCATGCCCTGGTCTCTCCACCCTTACTGGACCAGCAGCCTGGGCCTCTAGAAGAAGAGAAGACTCAGCAAATGATTATCTTTTGGGGGAAGAGTGCATGGAAATTGGCGAAAATGGAACTGTCGGGTTGGGGACATGATCCAGGACTGTAAAAGCTTCACATAGCTGTGTGTTATTAGTGCAATATTATAAACCATGGTTTATGGTAGAGGAACTTGGTAAATTTGTAACAGTTTGAACTCCTTCCAAAGACACTAAAAGAGCCAATACAATAAAGAAGTGCCACTTGTGTTCTCAGCAACACATATGAAAACTGATCTCTTACCTCCTAACATTCTAGAATGTAAGATCCATGAAGACAGGGCTTTTTTTTTTTTTTTTTTTTCCTCAGAGACAAAGTCTTGCTATGTTGTCCAGGCTGGACTTGAACTCCTGGGCTCAAGCCATCCTCTGGCCTCAGCCTCCTGAGTAGCTGGGACTGTACAGGTGTCTGCCTACTGCACCTGGTTAAGCACGGATTTTTGTCTGTTTTCTTCCTTGTTCCATTTCTAGTGCCTATAACAATGCCTGGAATATAGTAGATGCTCAGTAAATATCTGTTAAATAAACGAATATTGAAGCAAAATTATTCTGCCTAGAAGACAGGCACCCCAAAAATGATGCTCTGAAATGATGTTATGCTGGGCACGGTGGCTCACGCCTGTAATCCCAGCACTTTGGGAGGCCAAGGCGGGCAAATTGCTTGAGGTCAGGAGTTCGAGACTAGTCTAGTCAACATGGTGAAACCCCGTTTCTACTACAAATACAAAAAAAAAAAAAGTTAGCTGGGCATGGTGGCATGCGCCTGTAATCCCAGTTACTCACGAGGCTGAGGCAGAGGAATTACTTGAACCAGCAAGGTGGAGGTTGCAGTGAGCAGAGATCACTGCACTCCAGCCTGGGCGACAGAGTGAGACTCCATCTCAAAAAAAAAATAAAAATAATAAGTGAAGAAATGATGTTAGCTTTAGATGTTTGGTTAGTCTAATAGTACTATCATAATGAATACGTTAATATGAAGATATTTCAGACAGGGTTAGAGATGGATGAGGACTTGAGAGGCATTTTCTTTCTCCCTCCCTTCTGTTGGAGGTATTTATCTCAGGCAAATGACAAAGCATTCACTGGATAGCTTTAGGGTGAGTCTGATCTAAGGGTTCTCCCACAGAGTTTTTGTTTGTTCTTTTGTTTTGTTTGGGCTTCCTTTACTTTAGCAAGTGTAAACCCAAGAAAAGACTCAACTTTGGAAATGTAAAGGATTTGAAGGACCAGCTGGATGTTTCTATTGGTAGAAAATGGACAGAGAAGACCTCCTGCAGGGACACCCAAGAGAAGTGAGCCTGTCTCAAACCTTACTTTCCATCTTCCAACTTCCCACAGAAGGTAGTGTCAGATTCCCTTCTGCGCCACTGTATCAAGATTTGGTTTCATCTTTTCCAAAAGTGTCTAGGTTGTCTTCCCCCTTCTAGGGCGAGTAAGGTGAATTCACACAGGGGTGTGGGTTCAGGTTTTTTGGGATCAGGAAGGGGACAACATTACTGGAACTCAAGGGCAAGGATGGCCACCTGTTGGAAGCTTCACAGAGCCCTTGGGAAGATCAGTCTGGCATGGTCGGTTACTATCAGTGGAACTTCTTGGGAATTGATGATGTCTTCTTGCTTCCTTCTTCCACACGTGAATCTATACACATGCATCCTGATGCCACAGGAACAGGACCTGGAACCTGACTTGAGTCAGGCAGAGGGAAAGAAAAAATTGGCAAGGAAAAGGAGAAAAAAGAAGGTCACCTCGTTGGGCATGGTAGCTCATGCCTGTAATCCCAACACTTTGGAAAGCTGAGGCGGGCAGATCACCTGAGGTTGGGAGTTCAAGACCAGCCTGACCAACATGGAGAAACCTCGCCTCTAATAAAAATACAAAATTAGCCAGACGTGGCGGTGCATACTCAGGAGGCTGAGGCAGGAGAATCACTTGAACCCGGGAGGCAGAGGTTGCGGTGAGCCAAGATCGTGCCATTCATTGCACTCCACCCTGGGCAACAAGAGTGAAACTCTGTCTCAGAAAAAAAAAAAAAAAAAAAAAAAAGATCACCTGCCTGTTCCACCCTA
>NW_022310572.1:5946-16952 GCF_002776525.5 Piliocolobus tephrosceles
AAAAAAAAAAAAAAAAAAAAAAAAGATCACCTGCCTGTTCCACCCTAGGGTTAGATTTCTACATTAGGACCCGCCCTAGGGAGAACCAAGCTAAGAGAGGGAATTTCTTAGCAGCACTTGGAGGAAAATGAAGGTTCAAGAGTCCAGGGCATGGATCTAACAATTTTGGCCAGAGTTCTTTTAATCCTCATTTCAGACCAGCTCAAAGCTTCTGCCAGGAGCTTCTGCTTCCGGCTTCAAGCCAGAAAGTCTGAAGAAGCAAAATGTGTACAACAAGCTTTGCAGGGGCACGCCTTTGAGGTGTATCTTCCTGGAAGCACAGCTGGCAGATAGATGGCAGGAAGAGCTACCTCATGTTCTTCTCAGGCCTGGAACTTCCTCTCTTCTATCACCTCCAGTTACTCCACTATCTCTCCTATTCACACTCAGTCTTCTTCCAAAACTCTTTTTTTTTTTTTTTTTGATATGGAGCCCCGCTATGTCGCCCACACTGGAGTGCAGTGGCGTGATATCAGCTCACTGCAACCTCCACTTCCCGGGTTCGAGCGATTCTCTGCCTCAGCCTCCTGAGTAGCTGGGATTACAGGCACCCGCCACCATGGCCAACTAATTTTTGTATTTTTAGTAGAGATGGGGTTTCGCCATCTTGGCCAGGCTGGTCTTGAACTCCTGGCCTTGTGATCCACCTGCCTCGGCCTTCCAAAATGCTGGGATTACAGGCGTGAGACACCGTGCCCAGCTTTTTTTTTTTTTTTTTTTTTTTTGAGACAGAGTCTTTCTCTGTCTCCCAGGCTGGAGTGCAGTGGTGCCATCTCATCTCACCTCAACCTCCGCCTCCTGGGTTCAGGTGATTCTCTTGCCTCAGCCTCCTGAGTAGCTGGGACCACAGGTGTGAGCTACCACACCTGGCAAATTTTTGTAATTTTTTAGTAGAGACAGGGTTTCACCATGATGTCCAGGCTAGTCTCGAGCTCCTGGCCTCAAGTGATCCACCTGTCTCAGGCTCCCAAGTAGCTGGGATTACAGGTGTGCACCACCGCACTCAGCTAATTTTTGTATTTTTAGTAGAGACAGGGTTTAGTAGAGACAGGAAGAGTTGCTTTAACCTGGGAGGCGAAGGTTGCCATGAGCTGAGATCACACCCCTGCACTCCAGCATGGGCAACAGAGCGAGACTCCATCTCAAAAACAAACAAACGAACAAACAAAACACAAGCATTATTTCTTGTGTTCTCAGCCAGAAAACAAATTGACCTTGTACACAGCTTTGCAGACCTGGTTTCCACATAGGCAGAGAAAACTGGCGAGGGAGACAAATATTGTACTTATGAGAAAACAGTCTCTTTCTCTTTCACTCTCTGGAGTTTCTATTTGAGCCTCAACCTCAACCTCGACCTCCTGGGCTCAAGCTAATCCTCCTACCTCAGCCTCCCAAGTTGCTGGGACTACAGGCATGCACCACCACACCCGGGTAATTTTTTTCTACTTTTTTTGGACGTGGGCTCTCACTATGTTGCTTAGGCTGGTCTTGAACTCCTGGGCTCAAGTGATCCTCCCGTCTTGGCCTCCCAAAGTGCTGGCATTACAGACATGAGCCAGATCTGACCTCTTTATTTTTATTTATTTATTTTTTGGCATAAGAAAATTTATTACTACAGTGTTTTCACCATTAAAATTTATGATCTTGGTCTTTCCTTCTTGCCTTTGTATAGGGCCAGAAGAGACACATTGGCTACTTTGACAACCTTAAAGCGAACTCCAGGAATATCACCAACAGCATGACCTTTGCGACCAAATCCAGCAACCAGAACTTCATCGTTTTCCTCAATAAAGTTCAAGCAACCGTCATTGGGTACAAAGGCTATGATTTTCTTGCCATTCTTGATCAGCTGGACCCTGACACACTTCCTAATGGCAGAATTTGGCTGTTTGGCTTCAACTCCTACTTTTTCTAGGACGATTCCTTTTGCATGAGAAGCACCTCCAAAAGGGTTGGCCTTCAGGGCTGTGCCCAAATGAGCTTTCTTGTACTGTTTATCATGCCACTTCTGGTCTCGTCGGTGACTGCGGAGCTTCCTAGCAGTACGAAGTCCACGACACTTGCCCATCCCGTTGGCGCCACCGGCCTGAGCGAAAGAGACTCTTTATTTTTTCAAAATCAAAGGAATATGGGAGACTGGAAAAAAATTTAATGCAGATTTTGCTTTATTCTTTCTCTTCCTCTAGTCCTCTTGTACACAAATCTCCAGACAAAAACAGCGCCCTCGGTTTCCATTTAATTTAATGGATACCATAAACCTCTTGTTCAGTATATCCTCTGCATTGGGCAGGTGCTGAGTTCCTGTCAATGTCAGATTCCTCCCTTAGTAAACAAGAAAATACCCAGTTCCCTCTTTTTATCCTTCCCAGAACCTTTAAGTTTAATTCTCAGTTTTGTTTTTGGTGACAAGTGTAAATGTTTGCCCAGTCCCTGAGAAATAACTTAGATTCTTGTCTTGGGTCATGTGGAAACCTAGAGGAGCCCTCTTCCATCCTCTCCTTTCAATTGAGGCAAGCTTTAAAACTCAGACAGAGGCTGGTTGTGGTGGCTCACACCTGTAAATCCAACACTTTTGGAAGCCGAAGTGGGAGGATCCCTTGAGCCCAGGAGCTCAAGACCAGCCTGAGCAACATAGGGAGACTGCCTCTATAAAAAAAAATTAACCAAATTAGCCAGGCATGGTAGTGCATACCTGTAGCTCAACTCCTCAGGAGGCTGATGTGGACTATCACTTGAGCCCAGGAGGCAGTCTGCAGTGAGCCAAGATAGCGCCACTGCACTCCAGCCTGGGCAACAGAGTGCGATCCTGTCTCAAAAAACAAAAAGACTGAGATGGTGGGTTTTTGGTTTTTTGTTTATTTGTTTTCTTTTTTTTTGAGATGGAGTCTCGCTCTGTCACTCAGGTTGGAGTGCAGTGGCACAATCTCGACTCACTGCAACCTCTGCCTCCTGGGTTCAAGCAATTCTCCCTGCCTCAGCCTCCCAAGTAGCTGAGATTATAGGCACCTGCCACCATGCCTGGCTAATTTTTATATTTCTTAGTAGAGATGGGATTTCATCATGTTGGCCAGGCTGGTCTCGAACTCCTGACCTCAAGAGATCCACCCTCCTTAGTCTCCCAAAGTGCTGGGATTACAAGCGTGAGCCACTGTGCCTGGCCAAGATCACTATTTATAAGGAAGACTCCCATAATGCTAGGCTGCTGTAAATGACATAAAATGGTTCTTTATATGGAATGGGAGTTTACCTTCTTGGCACTTACACTCATTGATTCTACTTCTTTGTTGCCCTCTGGAGCCAACACAATAACTCTTCATTCCTCTTCCATATGCTACCCCTCCAAATATTTGAAGACAGCTGTCATGTGTGCCCATAAGTCTTTCCCTCTGTTGAGCAATATGTATTCTCAATTTCTTCATTTGTTCCTCCTGAGACCTGATTTCCAGATCTTTCCCCACTCTGTTCTTCCTTCCTTAGTTAATATATTCTATAAAATGAGGTATCCAAAACGGAACAGAAAATATTGTATAATCAGATAAATTCTAATACAGTGGAAATACTATATCCCTTGAGCTAGCACTGTATTTCTATTGACATAAGCAGGATAGCCTGGGCAGGAAAGGACTATGGGGCAGGCTGGGAGTGAGAAATGAGAGGTATTCTCTTTCTCTTGCAAATTGTGTCCATCTACTTGACCTCTGAGGCTGCATCAGTCACTGATACCTTAATCCATACAAATCTCCAAGCTCAGGAAGGGAGCTGCCACATCAGCAGCCATTTGTGGGGAGCAAATATTTGCTGAGCAGAATCTGTAATTTATGAGAAGGGAAAGGAGCGTTAGTGCAGAGAAACAATGTGGATAGGTGAGAAGGAGAGGCCCTGTTATCTCAACGGAAGGAAGTGCAGATGACCTACGCTAGGGAAGCTAACCATTTCCATTCCTCTTTATCATTGCTGTTCAGGTAATTCCTTCCTTCCTCCCTGCCTCTCTCTCTCCTTTCCTCCCTCCCTCCCTCACTGCCTGCCTGCCTGCCTTCCTTCCTTCCTTCTTTCCTCCTTCCTTCTTCCTCTCTCTCTCTTTCTTTCTTCTCTCTCTCTTTTCTTTTCTTTTTTAGAGACAGGGTCTCTCTCTTTTGCCCACCATGCTGGGGTGTAGTGATGCCATCATAGCTCACTGCAGCCTCAAACTCCTGGGCTCAAGAGATCTCAAGAGATCCTCACAAGTCAGCCTCCCAAGTAGCTGGGACTATAGGTGTGCGTCACCATGGTTCATGAATTTATTTCATTTTTTTTTTTTTTTTTTTTTGAGACGGGGGCTCGCTCTGTCGCCCAGGCTGGAGTGCAGTGGCGCGATCTCGGCTCACTGCAAGCTCCGCCTCCCGGGTTTACGCCATTCTCCTGCCTCAGCCTCCCGAGTAGCTGGGACTACAGGCGCCCGCCATCTCGCCCGGCTAGTTTTTTGTATTTTTTAGTAGAGACGGGGTTTCACCGTGTTCCCCAGGATGGTGTTGATCTCCTGACCTGGTGATCCGCCCGTCTCGGCCTCCCAAAGTGCTGGGATTACAGGCTTGAGCCACCGCGCCCGGCCCTATTTCATTTTTTTTTAGAGACAGAGCCTCACTAAGTTGCCCAGGCTGGTCTGGAACTCCTCGACTCAAGCCATCCTCCAGCCGCAGCCTCCTGAGTCACTGGAATTACAGACATGAGTTATGATGCCTGACTATTTCTTTCATGATACTGTATTCCCACCTTCCTCCTTGGTGGCAGCTGTTATTAGCTTTGTTGTCATTATTGTTATTGACATTTATCTAGCACTTTGCTATTAGCCCTAATTTCTCACTACATCTCTGGGAGGTTAGTATGATCATTATTCTCACTTTACATATGAAGAGCCCAAGGCTTGGAGAAAATAAGTAATGTATTCAAGATCATATAGCTGAAAAGCAACATATAATTTTCTTTTTCTGCCTCTGGTCCTCAAGAATTTATATAAATTTACATATGTTGAATATGCAGTACATTTAGGATGATGGCCTCTCTTTCTCCCTACTCCTCAACACCACCCCTAGGTATCAGATCATCAAGCATTGTTTAGGGTCTTAGGTCACTCTCTCCTCTTTTTCCTTTTGGAAAAGAAAAATCAAGCAGACTACCCAAATAGCCAAGACCATCAGGTTCAGCAAGAGAATACCCCTGTCTGTGTAACCCTTTAAGAATTAGAATCACTGCAAATAGAGTCCAAGTCAGACACTGACTCACAGATTTTGTGAAAACCTCTAATGGTCTATGGCTTGGTTGTGATGGGTAGTTTTGCTTTAGGGATCGTCTGCTTGGGGTGGTCTTCTCCATGTTTGGAAATATATTGTTTGAACGTGACTGATCTTGCAGTTGAAGCGCTCCAGTTTGTATACTACAGCAAGCCTGGGAAAATGAGAAGGGGGTTATTAAAATTAATTTGAGAAGCATTTTCTTTTTTTTTTGAGACGGAGTCTCGCTCTGTCGCCCAGGTTGGAGTGCAGTGGCGGGATCTCGACTCACTGCAAGCTCCGCCTCCTGGGTTCACGCCATTCTCCTGCCTCAGCCTCCTGAGTAGCTAGGATTACAGGCGCCCGTCACCATGCCCGGCTACTTTTTGTGTTTTTAGTAGAGATGGGGTTTCACCTTGTTAGCCAGGATGGTCTCGATCTCCTGACCTCGTGATCCGCCCGCCTTGGCCTCCCAAAGTGCTGGGATTACAGGCATGAGCCACCGTGCCCGGCTGAGAAGCATTTGCTTTCAGGACATCTCTTTCTAAATCCTTCTGATGGGCATGGAATGCTATGACTATACAGATAGTGGTAGTCATGATTAGAGACCACAGCATTGCCCAGTTTCCTGCCCTCACATGAATCAGCCTCCCTGCACATCGCTTCCTCCCCCACCTTGTTAAAAACCCCATCATGGTAGATATATGGGTCAGAGCTTTGAAGACTTTGGGGAATAAGCAGATCAAAAGTCCAAATCTCCAACTCCTTTCACCTGTGCATCTCCCATCATTGGACTGCAGAGCCAGCTTCAAGGCAGATGGAAGGCAGAAACCTGGAGACCACAAGCAGCTTCCCATCCTATAACTCAGCCCAGGTTCTGAGGAATCTGTAGAGGGTCCTGACAGCAGAATTAACATGATGGGGAGAGGCAGGCAGAGGAGAGGAAAGGGACACACAGCCAGATTAGGGGCAGTAGATCACTTGGGTCTGGCATCTGCTCTTCTGCTTTATGCAAATGTTGCTTTAGCCCCAAAGAAGCCACATTCTGAGACTAACTTGCTGTTTATTTAAAAATATGCAGACTTTGCAGCCCATCTGTAAAGCTCTGAGGGGCTCCTGATACGGGTATCTCGTCATATCCCAGTAGCAGGGCAGTAAATCGAGAACATGCAGAAACATCAAAAAAGCCCTTCCTTGATCAGATGTTGTAAAGAATTTGCCAAGTCTGCAGATAAGGAGGTCACTGGAGTGCCTGTGTGAGACCCTCGGAGAAAGCCCATTTATTTTCTCCTTCCCATTACCTTCTGCTCTCTCGATGAGCAAGGCATGCACAAGAAGGGGGAGGTGGGTGAGCCACTGGTAGTGAGGCCACACGGTCCACATCACATATGGCCCATCCTCACCAAGTGCTCTGAGGAAACAACGTGGGAGGATCTTGCCTTTCCTTATCAGTTTTGAAATACAAGGCACAGAGCCTCAGTGGCTGCCAAGGTAAAAGGCTATCACAGAGCAAATACCTGAATGGGAGAGACGTATTTGAGAAAGAACAGATAACATTTTCAACATATTTAGAGATCCTAGCTCTCGTTCAACTTCAGTATGTCTTTACCTGAGCTTTTACCAGCAAGAGGTGTCAAACAGATTAAATAGTTTATGGGAAGGCAGGATCCAGGCACCTTACCAGTTCTTTTTTCATGTGTTGGAGCCGGCCTGGAGACAACCAGGCTGAAATAATGGGTCTTGGTAATTTTCACAAGCTAAGGGACTCCAAATCTGCAATATTTCACTTACTTTGCAGATAGTCACTCAGCCCCCTGACCAAGGGGAATATCAATTTTTGCCGAGAATCAGTAAAAATCATTAGACGACAGTGAGAGTATAAGGGGGTGGGGTGGGATTTACAGTTTCTTTTTATAAGACCAAGTTAAAGCCTCATGAGTCTCCTGCACTTTCACTTTCGCCTCTCCCATCATCAGCCCTGATTGTTAGCTACAGAAACGGAGGCCCACGGAATTTCAATTAGCTGGAGGCGATATCAGAGGAAACCGAGAGCTCTCCACACATGACAAGCTTTCAGGGAGTGTCATGGCGAGAGAACCAAGATAAGCCCATTAAAGGGCAGAGTGGGCAGGTAGGACGTACTGTGTGGGGTCAAAATGTCTGAAATCTACCAATCCTCTTAAAATGCAAGGATACCTGCAAGGAGAGAAAATTCTAAGAACGAAAAGATATTGGGTTTTAGGAGACAGGCTCTGAAAATGGGAAAAAGAAGATAAATAGAAGGTTGGTGCTTAAGTAATTCTCTCCTTTAAGAACTGTGACACATGTTCCTAATGTTTCTGGCTTTTCATATTTCCTTGAGATTCAGTCTTACCTGGTTACTTGTCCCTCTAAAACACAGAACTCTTGGCCAGACACAGTGGCTCACACCTGTAATCCCAGCACTTTGGGAGGCCGAGGCAGGTGGATCCCCTGAGGTCAGGAGTTCAAGACCAGCCTGGTCAACATGGTGAAACCCTGTCTCTACTAAAAATAGAAAAATTAGCCGGGTATGGTGGCATGCGCCTGTAATCCAAGTTACTCGGGAGGCTAAGGCAGGAGAATCACTTGAACCTGGAAGGTAGAACTTACAGTGGGCCGAGATTGCGCCACTGCACTCCAGCCTGGGTGACAGAACGAGATTCTGTCTCAAAAACAAAACAACAAAAACAAAAGTGGCACTCTTTCCGTCTTGATTTTTAATAAGTCCTTTCTATTTGTCTGAATGATCTTCTACTCATTCTCTGTCTGGAAAATCTTTATCATCCCAGATACAGTTCAAATGTCACTTTCTTGCAGAAGCCTTCCCCGCTATACCTAGACAGAGTGAAACTCTCTCCTTGTTTGCTCTCCCTGTGCCATGGTCAGCCCACTGCTGGGCACATAGCACATTGCTGTTTTCACCTATTTATACATCTATTCATTTTTGTATCCTTAGTATCTAGGAAAATATATATCTTGTAAGTATATATGAACTGTTGAAAAGATAAATGAATGAATATGACGGTAAAGATGAGACAGATCCAACACTTCACATAGATAGTATAATATTATAGCTGACAGATACAGCAAATCTATTCCCTTTTTTGGTTTTCTCTCTTCAGATAAAGTAAAGATCTTCAAGATTTAAATGACAAGGCTAACCATATCTACTTTTTGCCATAACCCCAAGAAGCAAAGTATTATTATAATTCCCATTTACATCCAGTAGAATTGACATTTACAGAGGATAAGTAATCTGTCCATGCTCATACTAAAATATTATATCTCTAGTGGTTGGGCTCAGTGGCTCACGCCTGTAATTCCACACTTTGGGAGGCTGAGGCGGGTGGATCACTTGAGGTCAGGAGTTCGAGACCAGCCTGGCCAACATGATGAAACCTCGTCTCTACTAAAAATACAAAAATTAGCCGGGTGCTGTGGCATGCACCTGTAATCCCAGCTACTCAGGAAGCTGAGGCATGAGAATCGTTCAAACCTGGGAGGCACAGGTTACAGTGAGCTGAGATTGTACCACTACACTCCAGCTGAGGCAACAGAGTGAGACTCTGTCTCAAAAAAAAATTAAAAAATAAAAAATAAAATATTATATTTCTAGTAATACAGCCCATGGTTACTTTCATGTTTTGTTTTGCTGACTTTTTTTGGAGGGGGCAGACACCTAGAGTTGACTCATACTGAAACATCTTTTTTTTTTTTTTTGGCACATATGGTGGTTTGGTTTTATTTTCTCAATATTGAGAAAATTTCAATATTGAAATTAGTTAATATATTCTATAAAATTCTATAAAATTTATATTCTATAAAATTTCAATATTGAAATTTTCTCAATATTGAAACAATAGTACAATGAACACTATACAGCCACTGCCTGAAATCCATTGTTGCCATTTTGCCAGTTTGCCTTTATGTTACTATGCAAGCACTCATTCTTCCATCCAAGCATTTCAAAATAAGTTATACCTCAATCTTGAGTTTCAGCACACATCTCCTAAGAATAAGGGCATTGTTCAATATAACCACAGTGCCATTGTCATACCTAAAAAATTAGCAGTAAAATCCAGTCCATATCAAATTTCTCTAATTTTCTCAGAATGTTTTTTAAAATTGTGGTTAAACACACAAAACATAAAATTTACCATCTTAATCATGTTTAATGTGCAGTTCAGTGGTGACAAGTATATTGACATTATTGTGCAACTAATCTCTAGAGCTCTTTTCATCCTGAAAAACTGGAGCTTTATACCCATTACACAACAACTCCCCATTCACCAGTCCCCCTGGTCCCTATAAACCACCATGCTACTTTCTGTCTCTGTGAATTTGACTATTCGAGGTGCCTTATATAAGTGGAATCATACAGCTTTTGTCTTTTGTGCCTGGTTTATTTTACTTAGCATAATGTCCAGATTCATCCATATTGTAGTATGTGTCAGAATTTCCTTCCTTTTTAAGGCTGAATAATATTCCATTGTATGGTTATGCCACATTTTGTTTTTCCATTTATCCGTTGATGGACACCTGGATTGCTTCCATCTTTTGGTATTGTGAATACTGTTGCTATGAACATGAGACTCAGCTTTCAGTTCTTTTGGGTATACACACAGAAGTGGAATTTCTAGATTATATTGTAATGCTATTTTTAGTTTTTTGAGGAACTGTCATAGTGTTTTCCATAATGGCTATATCATCTTACATTCTCATTAAGACTTCACAAGGATTCCACTTTCTCCACATCTATGCCATCTATTAATTATTATTACTATTATTATTTATGTATTTATATTTTGAGATGGAGTCTCGCTCTTGTTGCCCAGGCTGGTGTGCAGTGGCATGATCTTGGCTCACTGCAACCTCGGCCTCCCAGGTTCAAGCAATTCTCCTGTCTCAGCCTCCCGAGTAGCTGGGACTACAGGCACATGCCACCATACCCAGCTAATTTTTGTATTTTTAGTAAAGACAGAGTTTCACGATATTGGTCAGGCTTGTGTCAAACTCCTGACCTCAGGTGATCCACCCACCTTGGCCTCCCAAAGTGCTGGAATTACAGGCATGAGCCACTGCACCTGGCCTTGTTTTTTGTTTGCTTGTTTGTTTTTTTGTTTTTTGTTTTTTTATATACAGAGTTTTGCTCTTGTTGCTTAGGCTAGAGTGCAATGGCGTGATCTCGCTCACTGCAACCTCCACCTCGCTGGTTCAAGCAATTCTCCTGCCTCAGCCTCCCGAGTAGCTGGGACTACAGGCGCCTGCCACCATGCCCAACTAATTTTTTGTATTTTTAGTAGCGATGGGGTTTCACCGTGTTGGCCAGGCTGGTCTTGAACTCCTGACCTCAGGCAACCCACCCACCTTGGCCTCCCAAAGTGCTGGGATTACAGGCCTCAGCCACCATACCTGGCCCCCCTCTTTTTTTTTTTTAATGGTAGCCACCCTAATTGGTATGAGGTGATATTGTGGTTTTGATTTGGATCTCCCTAATGATTAGTGATGTTGACCATCTTTTCATGTGCTTATTGGTCATTTGTACATCTTCTTTGGAGAAATGTCTATTCAAGTCCTTTACTCATTTTTAATTGAATTGTTTGGGGCTTTTGTTGTTGTTGAATTGTAGGAATTCTTTATATATTCTGGACATTAACCCTTATCAGATATGTAATTTGCAAATATTTTCTTCCATTCTGC
>NW_022310572.1:17052-18636 GCF_002776525.5 Piliocolobus tephrosceles
TTTGCCTTTTTTTTTTTTTTTTTTTTGAGACGGAGTCTCGCTCTGTCACCCATGCTGGAGTGCAGTGGCCGGATCTCAGCTCACTGCAAGCTCCGCCTCCTGGGTTTACGCCATTCTCCTGCCTCAGCCTCCCGAGTAGCTGGGTCTACAGGTGCCCGCCACCTCGCCTGGCTAATTTTTTTTATTTTTTAGTAGAAACGGGGTTTCACCGGGTTAGCCAGGATGGTCTTGATCTCCTGACCTCGTGATCCGCCCGTCTCGGCCTCCCAAAGTGCTGGGATTACAGGCTTGAGCCACCGCACCCGGCCACAGATTGCCTTTTTACTCTGTTGATTGTGTCCTTTGATGGAGCAATGACTTCTTTTTCTTTTTTTTTTTTTGAGATGGAGTCTCACTCTGTCACCAGGCTGGAGCGCACTGGGGTGATCTCAGCTCACTGCAACCTCTGCCTCATGAGTTCAAGTGATTCTCCTGCCTCAGCCTCTCGAGTAGCTGGGACTACAGGTGCCTGCCACCATGCCCAGCTAATTTTTGTATTTTTAGTAGATACGAGATTTCACCATCTTGGCCAGGATGGTCTTGATCTCTTGACCTCGTGATCTGCCCGCCTTGGCCTCCCAAAGTCCTAGGATTATAGGTGTGAGCCACCGCACCCGGCCAACAATGACTTTTTGAATTCAAAATAGCTTATCTTTATCCCAGCTAAACTTCATGGCTTTGCATGTTGTCATCCCTGCCTAGAATGCCCTCTTACATTCCTCTGGTTTAGATAACTTCTATGCATTCTCTAAGACCCATTCCAGGTGTTGCTTCCTTCTGCCCTGAGTTAGGAGCCCTTCCCCTGTATTCTAATAGTACTCTACATGCACACCTGTACTATGGCTTTTATACCAGTGCATTTATAATCCCCTGATTACCTTGAAGACAGAGATCATCTTGTTAGTCCTTGTTTTCCCCAGTGCCTAGTACAGTGTTTGGCTCATAGATGCTTATTGAACTAACAAATGCTATTTTAGCTGAACACTATGAACTAGAGAGATCCAGAGGAGGTCAGCCAGAGCAGAGGAGAGTAATGGTGGTGATTACAAAGCATATGTATAATGTTTTATAATAATCAAATAATGTAGGCAAATATCATCTCATTTAATCCTTTCAACCATAAGTAAGTTATATACACGTAGTCTCCTCATTATGGAGAAAGAAAGTAAACCTCAGGGAAGTTAAATGACTGGGTGACAAGGTCACCCAGCTGATAACTGATGGAATTAGAACTTGAATCCAAGGCCAGGCACAGTGGCTCACACCTGTAATCCCAGCACTTTGGGAGGCTGAAGCAGGCCGATCACCTGAGGTCAGGAGTTTGAGACCAGCCTGACCAACACGGAGAAACCCCATCTCTACTAAAAATACAAAATTAGCGGGATATAGTGGCGCAAGCCTGTAATCCCAGCTACTTGGAAGGCTGAGACAGGAGAATTACTTGAACCCAGGAGGCAGAGGTTGTGGTGAGCTGAGATCGCGACATTGCACTCCAACCTGGGCAACAAGAGCAAAATACCATCTCAAAAAAAAAAAAAAAAAGAA
>NW_022310573.1:0-1361 GCF_002776525.5 Piliocolobus tephrosceles
CTAAAGGAAGGCTATTCCCTTGCTATTCAGAGATATGTCCGAGGACCAGCACCAACATCACCTGAGTATTCATAAGAAAGGCAGAATCGATCAGAATGTGCATTTTGCAGAAGCTCCTCAACTAATTCATGAAAATTTGAATGCCCTGTTCTACACTGATATGCTTCCATATTTGTTTACCCTAGTTGCCCTTTTTGGCCTAGCCTCAATTTCTTCCCTATTATGTCCCTGAATTTAATACTACATTATAAGCCATAGTGTTCCTAATGAACTTTTAATCAGGCAATACCTTCTCTAATTAATTTCTTCTCCATAAATCACCCAACACTCTTCTTTTCAATTATGTTAACTTGACCTATATGATACTATCCCATGAGGTTACAACATTTTCTGTAAAACTAAATTATAGCCATACATGGCTGACCACTTTTGGTGATGCTCATCTATGGTAGATAAAACACAGGTCTGTGTAGTAAAGTACCTCAATCCTTAATGCCTTCCCAGTAGTGAGGATGACAGCAAGAGTAGGAAAATGTTACTCTAATTCTCTGACACATTTTGGTACTGGAAGCTCACTTTATCTTCTTTCCTATTTCTAACACCATGTTCTTCCTTCTTCTACAGAACGATTTGAGTTTACTATCCTCCATTACATACACCCACATTTTTTTTTTATTTATTCCATGTACACTCTGCCCTCCTCATTCTTTCTCTTTTATTCATTTCCATTCCCTCTTTCCTGACTTGCCTCAGGTCTTAGAGTGTCTTAAAATGGAACTCATAACTCAGCTCCTTTAGTGGTACTCCCAATAGAATCAACTGCTGACCCTTGGTTAGAGACAACTTATCACCATTTTACTTCTCCTTTACTTATTATACAGTTAACGGGACATTTTCTTTAGCTATTTGACTATATTAGTGCTTATATTTTAAAAGAAACATTCCATCAAATGACTTTTTAAATAAAATACGAATCTCACCTTCTCCTTTTCCATTGACTATTCTGTTTCCTTTTTCATGGGAAAGTCCAGGTAAAGGCTCTGACACTTTCTCGAGGACACAATGCTAAGGTAATATCAAGAAAAAGTTTCCATTTTAAAAATTATAATACGTTGCATCAAGAGTTTCTTATCAATCTCTTTTTATGAAACTGGGTCTCACTCTGTCAAACCAGGGCTAGAATGCAGTGGCATGATTATGGCTCACTACAGTTTCAACTTCCTGACTTCAAGCAATCTTCCCACCTCAACTTCCCGAACAGCTAGAACTACAGGTGCATACCATCATATCAGGCTAACGTTTCTATTGTTATTTTTGTAGCTACAAAGCCTCATTATATTGCCCAGGCTGGTCTCAAACTC
>NW_022310574.1:0-1100 GCF_002776525.5 Piliocolobus tephrosceles
AGAAATCTGCTAAAAAATGAAATAAAATAGGTTCATGTTCTTAAGAGGCACAGTATTCGCTATGGCAGCAAGACCAAAAGGCTTAAGTATCAAAAATGTGCATAGTAGTTACAAATGTTTTTGCATAAATAAAACAATGTGAGTATCTACATATGACAATAACTCATGCAAAAAATATTTTTAACTGAGAGTGAAATCATTTTATACACAACAAATGTTATCACTGTATTTTGAGGTAATATATTGTTTGTATATAGATGTTATAAATAATACTTATTTAAATTACTCATCATTTATACAACAAATAATTCTTTGGAATCTACAAAATGCTGGTTTTGTTCTAGGCACTGAATGTACACATTGAAATATAATATTTGTTCGTAGAGTGTGGTAGGTTAAAAAATACAAAATAGGCCAGGCACAGTGGCTCACACCTGTAATCCCAGCACTTTGGGAGGCTGAGACAGGTGGATTACCTGAGGTCAGGAGTTTGAGACTAACCTGACCAACATGGTGAAACCCCATCTCTACTAAAAATACAAAATTAGCCAAGGGTGGTGACACATGCCTGTAATCCCAGATACTCTGGAGGCAGAGGCAGGACAATCGCTTGAAACCAGGAGGTGGAGGTGGCAGTAAGCCGAGATCGCACCATTGCACTCCAGCCCGGGCAACAAGAGTGAAACTCTGTCATATATATATATATATATATACACACACACACAAACACACACACACAGGTTGTACTACTGCAAACAAAAGTTACTAATAAAAAACTTCAGGAAACCTAGTGTGATTATTTTTAATAGAAATGGATATTTTAATACAGGTCTCTTGTTTTTTCTTGTGGAAATAAATGACAAGATGGAATTTCTGGGTGTTGGGTATCTGAATATTTCAGTAGAGCAGGTATGGTCAGTTTTTCAGAGACATTTTACCATCTTACTTGCCCATCAGCAACTCGTAAGATATTATGTGGAACAACATCCCCTCCAACAACCTCCACTAGCAGTCTTGGTAAAGTTTGTCAATTAAATGGGTGTTTTTTTGGTTTGTTTTCATTTTTTGAGACAGTCTCACCCTGTCACCCAGGCTATAGT
>NW_022310575.1:0-2870 GCF_002776525.5 Piliocolobus tephrosceles
TACACGCCTGTGGTGCTTCTCCTTGGTGGGCAGGGCCTGGGTGGAGGAAGGGGCTGTCCTGGGCCTGGGCCGGTCCTGCATGCGACATTAGCAGATTTGTTGATGGCCACCGGGGACAGCAGGTCAGGAGGTGGGAGGCCTTGAGGTCCCTGTTCTTGCCCAACCCTCCCGTGATTCTCTTCTCTTCCACCCTTGTCTCATCCCAGCCCCGAGCCATCTCCAACCTTAAAAGAAATGCATTCGCTGCATCTCCATTTCACTCTACCCTATTCTCCAACACTTTCATTCATTCAATCAACCAGTGTTTATGAAGGCCCCTTAAGTGCCAGCCACCAAGCTGAGAACTGGGGATTGGCTATCCCTGCTTCAAGGAGATCAACAGTGTGATATGAGTTCACTTGAGGTACAAAGAAACCCTGTTACTCAGGTACCCAACCTCTTCTGGAGAGTGGAGAATCATGGAAAGCTTCCTGGAAGAAGCTACATATTAAGCTGAGATCTGAAGTTACCTGGCACTGGGGGGACTGGGAGTGAGAAGGGGTGTCTGAGAACGTTCCAGGCTTGTCCAAAACCTCAGAGGCAGGCAAAATCTTGTGAATCTCCTAAACTGCAAGAACAACAAAGTTTGAGGGCAGGGCCAGACCATTCAGGGCCTTGCTGCTGAGCAGAGAATAGATCCCATTAGATCAGGGTGACTGGATAAAAGCTGGGAGGTCGGTTGGGTCACCAGGTGAGAGGTGATGATGGCTTTGACTAGGGTGGCAACAGTGGGGAGAAAAGAGGGGGCAGATTCCAGAGATACTGGTGAGGGAGGAGTCCAGGCGACATCTAGGTCCCTGGATCACGGAGATGGGGTCACAGCAGGCACAGGGAGTGGGGTGATGTGTGGTCTGGGCATGTGAGCTGGGGGTCTCCCAGGCATCCAAGTGGAGACATCCTGGGCCAGGGCTGGGCCTCAAAGTGACTGGACGGGATGCTGAGCACCCAGGTCTTCAACCAGGTGGCTGGCCACTGGGGCCTGGGATGGATGAGGTCCCCAGAGGAGTAAGGCATGGGAGACGGAAGAAGCTGAAGCCAAATTCTGAGGAATCGTGAGGACTTGGGATGGGATGTGGCTGTGGGGTCTCCAGAGATGGTGGCAGGGATGGGGAGTGTGGCGGTGATGGCAGAGACTGGAGGGCATTTGGTTTTCAAGGTGCGTTCCTTGAAATTCTCAGGGTGTGTGTGCGTGTGTGGACGTGTGTGTGTCTTGGACGTGTGTGTGTCTATGGACTAGCTCTGTGGGCCGGTTTGCCTGCATATGTCCTGCATGAAGCTGGAAGTCTGCAGGTGACAGGCCATCGTGCATGGCTGTGTCTCCTGGCGAGGCCGCGTGTCTCTGCACCTGGAGACGCGCATCCCTGATGTGGCGGTCTGCTGGTGGGGATGTCTGCATCCCACACGGGGCATCATTGCCTGTCTTTGCATGTCTGCATCTGAGAGACCTCTGGGCCTCCTGTCCACAGACCTGACGCCCCAGTGTTCTCTCCCTTCCACCAGCCCTCTGGTTGCTCCCCGGCCTCCTCTCCCCACACCTGTGGCGCGGACCACCCAAAGGCCACCTCTCATCCCTCTGGATGCCCGCGGGCACCAGTGACCCCTAGGGGCAGGCCCTGCCCTGCACCCTCTTGCTTGCCTGAGGAGCACAGGAAGAAAGAAGTGTGCAGGCTGCCTGGTGTTGATTCTGCTTAAAAGCCTCCTCATTGACGAAAAAGATGAAAATGATGAAAACTCATTCAGCAGTTCCTCTGACAGCAGCAAAGTATGAAGAAATAAGTGAAGAAAGTGATACTGAAGAAAAGACTGAAGTGAAAGAAGAACCAGAGCTTCAAACAAAAAGAGAAATGGAAGAAACAACAATAACTACAGAAATTCCTGAAGTTCTGGAGTAGCAGGAGGATGATGATTATTACATTAACAGAAGGAAATGGTTAGTGAAACTTTCATGCCAGACCAACATCATAATGATTTTGAAAGCATTTTGCTCTCAATGCAGCCTTTTCAGCCAATGAGAGGCCTTGTCACCATCATGCTATGCCACATGCCAGTATGAACGTGCATTATATCCCAGAAGAAAAGAATGTTGACCTTTGTAAGGAGATGGTGGATGGATGAGGAATAACCTTTGATTACACTCTACTGTTGGTTTTACTCTATCCTTATGAACAAGCTCAGTATAAAAAGGTGACTTTGCCAGGTGCGGTGGCTTACGCCTGTAATCTCAGCACTTTGGGAGGCCGAGGTGAGTGGATCACCTGAGGCCAGGAGTTGGAGACCAGCCTGGCCAACGTGGCGAAACCCAGCCTCTACCAAAAATACAAAAATTAGCCGGGGATTGTGGCAGGAGCCTGAAATCCCCGGCTACTCAGGAAGCTGAGGCAGGAGAATCGCTTGAACCCAGGAGGCAGAGGTTGCAGTGAGCCGAGATCATACCACCGCACTCCAGCCTGGGTGACAAGAGCGAGACTCCATCTCAAAAAAAAAAAAAAAAAAAAAAGTGACTTCATCCGTATTTTTTTTTTTTTCTTATTAAGGAAATTGCCACAAACACTAATACGATCCGGGAAGAACTCTCTCCCAGCCTGCCTTTGTTGAATTCATCCATGCCACAGTCCACAGAGAGTCAGCCAACCATTAGTGAACCAGACACCCCCAAAAGGTGCAAAGCTGAGTTGGAAGCATTGCAGTCTCTGAGGCGGTCCATGAGCCACACCACCAACTGTGACAGACTTTCTGACAGCAGCACCTCACCTCAGCCCAAGGGCCGGCAGCAGCACACATCCACCAGCATACCCAAGCTGTTTCTGCACCTGGAAAAGAAGACACCTGTG
>NW_022310576.1:0-3209 GCF_002776525.5 Piliocolobus tephrosceles
GGAAGGGAAAGGAGGAAGGAAGGGAGAGAGAAAGGAAGGAGGGAGGGAAGGGAAGGAAGGAGGGAGGGAGGGAGGGAGGGAGGGAAGGAAGGAAGGAAGGAAGGAAGGAAGGAAGGAAGGAAGGAAGGAAGCCAGAAAGGTGGGTCTGTGTGTTCTGGTGCATGGGGCCCGCCCCGAGGAAGGTGCCAACCGTCCCTGGAGAGCAGAATCACCAGGCCTGGGAAAGCCATGCGGGTTCGAGAACCTGTGCCATGGCCATGCTGGGCAGGGCCCAAGGGGTGCCCAGGCATCTGCCCACTGAGAACACTGTTAGTGCAGAGGGATCCACAGGAGGAGAGAGCGGCGCCAGGGTCCCAGAGAAGGGCAAGGGTCTCTAACCTGCCACCCACCCATGCCCTGGGGGTCTCTGTCAGGCTGTTGGGAGACGCAGAGACTCTGAGGTCGTGTCTCGAGGGTGGCTACCCGGGGAGGCTGAGCAGAGTCTGGAGACATTTCTGGTTGTTGTCTGACTGGGAGGAGGGAGGGTAGGTGCTGCTGGCAAGGGGTGGGTGGAGGCCAGGGATGCCTTTAAGCATCCTACAGCGTACAGGGTGGCTCCCACTACGGAGGACGTCCTGCCAGAGACACAGCAAAGTGGGCTGGGGTTGGGGAGGCTGCAGCCTGGTGCCAGCTTCACATTGGCAGGTGGGCGCTGCAGGAGGCTTGCGGAGAGCATGGCGGCTGCAGGAGGCTTGGCGGGACCCACGGCAGCCACGGGAGCCTTGGTGGGACCCACAGCACTGTGCGAAGCTTGGCGGGACCCACGGCACTGTGGGAGGCTTGGCAGGACCCACGGCACTGTGGGAGGCTTGGCGGGACCACACGGAACAGATCGTGGTGGGAATGAGGCTGCGCCTACTAACAATAACTCCACTCACCCGAACGGCCACACCAGCCTGTGAGGAGGACAGGGCCGAGCCCGCTGGCAAGTGGGGAAACTGAGGCCCACAGAGCAGCGAGCCTAGTCCCGACCCAGGCCCACCCCACCCTCCTGCCAGCTGGTGTGGACTCTCCTTAAGGAGCTTCAGGCTCTACAGTGGTTTGCGTTCCTCTCTGCTCATGCGTCTGACATGGAGTGACCAAGTCCCACACACTGAGTCCCCTCTGTCCCGGGGCTGCCAGTGCCTGGTCCTCGGAGAGGCTGTGGGGTTGGGGGCTAGAGGTCCTCGTGGGTGGAGCTCAGGTCCACCCTCTGGGCCTGTCCAAACACCAGGAAGGTGCACAGCCCCAGGTTGCTGATGATGGCCACAAGGTTGAACAGGCAAGTCCAGGAGCCCGTGGTCTCGATCAAGTAGCCGCCCAGACACACACCCACGACACCTGCCCAAGAGAGGCCCAGGCGGGCTGAGCATTCCCGGGCAGCCCAGGCCCCACGCCCACCCCAGGTGCCAGGGTAGTGCCGGGGCAGGGCTGGGGGTCTAGCGCCTGACAGAAGCCCCCACGGTTCCCAGGGCTGAACTCGGCGCCCAGCTGTGAGCCAGGCTCAGACTTGGAGGGTCTTGGAGGGGCAGAGATCTCAAAGGCCATCCAGGAAATGGCCTGGTGATGAGCCCCCCTTGTCCCGCTGAAGGGGAAATGGGAGCCACAGGCCGGCCCAGGCGAGGCTGAGCTGGAGAAGGAGCCCCCACCATCCAAGGCACTCAGCAGGCCAGGTGGTGTCCGGGGACCCTGGGCTGCCAGGATTGGAACGTATTTGTGAGTCAGGGCAGATGGCGACCCTTGAGCCACCTGCTGTCAGCAAAGTCCAGTGGAACCTGGAAGGCCTGCTCTGGGGTCTGTGCCCTCCCCTGACACCGGGACCCCGTCTGAAGGGAAGCACACCCCCACCCTGCAGCCCCTCGGTGGGCTCAAACCCCACAGACAGGGGAACTCCTGGGCGCAGAGCCCCGCCCCTCACCTGCCAAGGCTCCAGCTGTGTTGGCCACACCTGTGAACAGGCCAGAGCGAGAGAGAACATGGACGGTGAGCGAAAGCCCTGTGGGATCTCCCATGGCCCACCCACCCGGAGGCCCAGGGAGGGGCAAAGCTGGGGTGGGCAAGCTCCTCACCAAACAGAAAGCCGGCGCAGGATGGGGCCAAGTCCTGGATGTTAACGGAAATGCCACTGCGGGGAGGAAAGAGGGTGGTGAGCGGCCCTGGCCACCACCGAGCTCGCGGCCCAGGGCTGTCAAGGGGGAAGCGGGGAAACAAGGTCTAGTGGAGCCACGGGAGGGGCTGGGAGACACTCAGTCCTGCTCCCTGGCCAAAACGCTCCAGCCCTGCATGCCACGCCAAGCCGAGCCCCAGCTGCCCGTCTTCATGGAGGACCTGGCGCAGGAAGCGTCTCCTGAGAGTAAAGCACTGTGGGGAAAGCACGTTCGCACCAATCACACACACGTGCTGCTCACTGAGGGGACGTGCTGGTTCCCACAGAACTCCTACTGAGTCTTCGATGCAGTTGCTGCCCAGCAGCTTGGGAAGGGGGTGAAGTGTGAGGAAGAGACTCAGAGGAGGACAGAGATGCCTCTTCACGTGCGCGGGCCTGGGGCATGCGGGCAGCACGGCGGCTCTGGTGGATGGAGCAGTCGGCCCTCACCTGTGGTTGAAGGTCTGGAGGCCGATGGAGGCTGATGCAAAGACCACAGACTCACAGAAGCTGGAGGTGTGGCCCAGGCACAGAGCAAAGACGCTTGAGAGGCCAAGGCCCATGCCCTGCAGGAAAGCACCACTGTGACGGGCAGGCACCCGGCCTGCCTGCAGCTGGGCCCTCTCCTGACTCGGCCGCCCGACAGCTGCCCTGGGCACACTGCACAAGGGTCAGGTCAGCTGGGACCGAAAGCCTCTCTCAGACCAGGACCCCGGAGGAGATCTGGGAGGAGGCCCCAGGAATCAGTCCCGCTCCACGGGAGAGGCTCTATTCGACGTGGGCAAGCCCAGGCCTGGGCCCAGAGGGGCACAGGATGCTGACCCCAGCCTGCTCCCCGACAGCCGTCTAAACAGCTCCCTCTGGACCCCGGGGCTGGGCACGTGGAGAGGCCTGGCATCTGCCTGGTCCCAGACATCAGGTGACTTGGGGACACAAGCCTGTGGTCCTGGGAGACCCTGAACAAAGCAGGGATATCCAGAAAGAATGACTGGAATGATTCTCCTACCTGCATGAGCTTCCGCACCGTGATGGCTCTGTAACCTAC
>NW_022310577.1:0-1856 GCF_002776525.5 Piliocolobus tephrosceles
TCAGTTTCCACAGAAACAGAGTTATGATACTGACCCATGAAAGCAATTGTGTAACTCTGTGAGATGAATTCACAAATCACAAAGCAGTTTCTCAGAAAGTATCTTTCTTTTTTATGTCTGAGGATATTTCCATTGTCACCATTAGCTTCAATGTGCTCTGAAATATCCCATTGCAGATTAAAAGAAAACAGTTTTAAACAATTTTCTCAATGGAAAGAACAGTGTAACACTGTGAGATGAATTCACACATCACAAGGCAGTTTCTCTGAAAGCTTCTTTCTAGTTTTTATCTGAGAATATTTTCTTCTTCACCATAGACCTCAATGGGCTCCCCAATATCCCATAGCAGATTCCATAAAAACAGTGTTAGCAAACTACTCCATGAAAAGAAACTTGTAACTATGTGACATGAATTCACACATCACAAAGTACTTTCTCCGAAATCTTCTTTCTAGTTTTTATCTGAGCATATTTCCTTTGTCACTTAAGCCTCAATGAGATCAAAAGTATCCCTTCTCAGATTCCACGAAAAAAGTGTTAGAGAACTGCTCCATGAAAAGTAAGGTGTAATTCTGTGAGATAATTAACCACATAACAAAGAACTTTATCAGAAACCTTCTTTTTTGTTTTTGTCTGAGGATATTCCCTTTGTCACCATAGGCCTCAATGCAATCCAAAATATCCTTTCTCAGATTCCAGGAAAACAGTGCTAAAAGACTGATCCATAAAAATAATCGTGTAATGCTGTGAGATGGATTAACATATCTCACAGTGTTTTATCAGAAAGCTTCTTTCTAGTTTTTATAGGAAGATATTTTCTTTGTCACCATAGGCTTCATTGTGATTCAAAATATCTCTTCTCAAATTCCCCAAAAAAAGTGCTACCAAACTATTCCATGAAAAGTATCGTGTAAATCTGAGATGAATTCACAAGTCACAAAGCAGTTTGTCAGAAAACTTCTTTCTAGTTTTTGTCAGAGGTTATTTCCTTTTTCATCATAAGCTTCAATACCCTCCGAAATGTCCCATTGCAGATTCCAAGAAAGCAGTGTTAGCAAACATCTCAATGAAAAGAACAGTATAACTCTGTGACTTAAATTCACAGATCACAAAGCACTTTCTCTGAAAGCACAATAATAAGAATGGTGTAACTCTGTGAGATGAATTCACACATCACAAAACAGTTTCTCAGAAAACTTCTTTCTATTTTTTGTCTGAGGATATTTCCTTTTTCACTGTAAGCCTCAATGGACTCCCAAATATCCTTTTCCAGATTAAGCAAAAACTGTGTTACCAATCCGCTCCATGAAAAGAAAGGTGTAGCTCTGTGAGGTGAATTCACACATCACAAAATACTTTCTCAGATAGCTTCTTTCTAGTTTTTATCTGAGGATATTTCCTTAGTCACCATAGGCTTCAATGCAATCCAAAACATCCCTTCTCAGATTCCCCAGAAACAGTCCTACGAAACTGATCCATGAAAAGAATTGTGTAACCTTGTGAGATGAAGTAACATGACACAAAACAATTTCTCGGAAAGTTTCTCTTTATTTTTTTTTCTGAGGATATTTAATTTTTCACAATAAGCTCAATACACTGTGAAATATGCCATTGTATATTCCAAGTAAACAGTGTTAGCAAACTGCTGAATGAAAAGAACAGTGTAACTCTGTGCGTTGAATTCACGTATCACAAAGTAGTTTCTCAGAAAGCTTCTTTCTGGTTTTTTTATGAGAATATTTCAATTTTCACTACAGGCCTCAATGCGCTCCCAAATATCCCTCTGCCAATTCCACAAAAAATGTGATAGCAAACTGTTCCATGAAAAGAAAGGTGTAACTCTGTGAGATGAACTA
>NW_022310578.1:0-1767 GCF_002776525.5 Piliocolobus tephrosceles
CATTAGTAGCAACCCATTCCTTAACCTAAACTTAAGACTTTCAGAAGCGGAACATCTATGAGGACTGTTACACTGCCAGCGGTATGAGATATATTTGGCCCAATCTTTATAATAGACCAATTAAGGGCATCTGGCATAAGCCATAAGTCTAATAAGGGAAATAAAGAAATTCTCTGTTGACTGCATTTCTATTATGACTAATACTGAATATTTTAAGACTGAGTCTTCTCTCACTTTTTCTTTGTTTCTAGGGACCCCAGATGATTTTCATTGCAGCTAAAGATCTTGGACAATTATCCAAACTGAAGGTAATAAAAATAAGGAAATTACTCATTCATGGAAAGTAGTGAGTTAACTATGGTTCTGCAAGCATCCTCTCCTAGTAATAGTATCTAGTATGGCAGGATTAAGAAGATGTATGTCTGTGATTTCACAATCTGCTTTCGGAATTTTTAACTTTGTATTGCAGCATTGAGCATTATTGCTTCTGGATTAAATTAGAGAGCATATTTTCCTTCATATATTAAACTGGCTTGGTATGAACAAAGACAAAATGGAACACTGCATAGAAATCCAGTGAAGTCTAGAGGAGTCTTAAAACCAAGAAACACAGTACAGGAAAATGAAATTCATCAAAGCAGACACTGAAATTGTCAACATGTTCAATCCCGTTACAAGTGGGGGATGTTCTGACTAAATGACCCTGTGCTTAGTCATAATTTGAGATTCCCAAAACTCTGGATTTTCACAGGAAACTTCAGTCCCTGTTCCTGTAGCATAGGAACTTGACTGGCTAAAATACATGCTATTTTTATTCCATTTCTACCTACTAGAATATAGTTAAGGGATGAGTTCCAGACACAGGTAACCTTGGTCCAAATTCTTCCTCAACTGATTCCTACTATATGACATGGGCCAAAGTATTTAACCTCCCTAATCTTCGGAAGTGGCTCTTGTAAAATGAAAAAAAAAAAAAAAATAATAATAATGATAACAGTTACAAGGATTGTTGTGAATATAAATGTGACAACATATACATTATCTTTGCTTGGTAACTGCAAAGTATATGTCATCTCCCACTTGCAGAGGGAGCGATCTTCATTTCTCCCCCAGCTGGTAGCTCAAAGTTAGGTGCCATTGAGTATTGGATTGTTTCATATGTACAGCACAGGGGAAAAAGAAAATATATAATTATGTACTGAGGTAAAATATGTGCCTTAAAATTTCAGTATTCTATTTTATCATATACCTTATCCCATTCCTAACACAAAAATTAAAACCAATAATCCATCTGGAAGATATAGCTATCACCTGAAGTTGTTACTCACAGGTGTTCAGTGCTGTTGATGGTTGGAAGGAAAGATAAAAGGTACACGTCACTGCCAAACTATTATTTTGGATCTTGGATCTGTATCTCTTTCTTTATCCCTTTTATTACCTCTCTGGGATTTCTGGAGCCTACTTTGAAAAGTGGATTTATACACTGCTGAAGTTTCTCACATAAAACCATGAAGATGAAATAACATAGGTCTTATTGCAAAAGAAATGGCCCTGGCCATGCATCTAATATCTGTGTGATGTTAGTAAGCACACTCCATCTCCCCAGACTTCAGTTTCCTGAGTTGAATGTTCTATCGGCTAGAAGTGTTTCAGTTTCAAGTGATGGAAAGCCAAACATAAGCAAACAGGGAATTTACTGCTACATGAAATTTCATAGTCCAGGGGTAACTCTGGTTTCTGTGACTGCTTGATTAGGGATTCCAACAA
>NW_022310578.1:1777-2822 GCF_002776525.5 Piliocolobus tephrosceles
AAAATATTTTTAATTACTTGTCTGAAAGCATTTTACCCTATAATTCAGCAAACATTTCTATTACTCTTTGAGTCTCAATGGGTATATAATATTGCTATTTAAAAACTGTGAAATGAACTAATATGATTAACTTGAAATCCATGTATCAGAGAAGGATGCAGTAAGATGTATAAATACATATATCATGGATCCATGAAGCATTACACTATGTTGTTAGCAATATCCAAAGACAATGATTCTATTGAGGCATATAAAATCCTGTGACACACACTGAAGGAAGTACAATCCAACTACCAAACATTTACTGAGTGCCTAGCAGATAACAACTGCCAAAATAGACGCTGAAAAGCTGAAGGAGTGAGCCAGACATAGATAGATTATTATCTTCCGGAAGTCGTGGCAACTGCTAAATAAAGCAATAAGATAAGGGCCAAAATAGAAGTACAAGCCACTGGGTTTGATGGCATGGTTTGTGCATTGCACAAAAATGCTTACATAAAGGAGCAAGTGACAGCTGAAATTGAGCCCATGTTCCACTTGCCAAGCTGTATGTGTTGACTTGAAGCTGTCCTCTCATAAAAAAATAAGACATCTTTTATTACTCACCAAAGGCACTGCTTTACTCATCATTCCATACCTGCTCAGAGCTATGTTCACCCACGTGGGACTTTTCTTCTAATTCACAGAGGCCCCTACATAAGTTTAAGCTCCAGAAAGATAAAAGTCTACCCTGTATTAAACAATATATGTCATTCCCTGTGAACAGTGCTGGCACATAATAAGCACTCAATAAATATTTGTTGAGTGTTGTTGTTTAGAATAATGACAGCCCTGGGATGATTGTGTCAGTTTGGGGGGATCAGATATTTTTAAATTTTTCCCTTAGATTTTTATTTCCTTTATTATTTTCTTTTTCTGCCATCATTTCCCTCAATAAGCTTTCTATGATGGGTTGAAACAGGCCACAGTGAACAATGAAGAAAATCTATTGTAAAATAATGAAATAAGTTTTAAAATCAGTTCTAAAATATTTTAAATGATTATA
>NW_022310579.1:0-1800 GCF_002776525.5 Piliocolobus tephrosceles
TGAAATGAGTTCTTTGTATATTCTGCATATTAGTCCCTTGTGTGATGAATAGTCTGCAAATATTTTCCCCCATTCATTCTACAGGTTTTCTCTTAACTCTATTGATTCTTTTCTTTGCTGTGCAGAAGGCTTTAAGTTTAATATAGTCCCATTGGTCTATTTTTGTTTTTCTTTCTTGTGTTTTTTAAGTCTTAACCATAAAATTTTTGCCTAGACCAATGTCCTGAAATGATTCTCCTATGTTTTCTTCTAGTACCATTATCGTTTTGGGTCTTATGTTACATCTTTACTCCATCTTGAGTTGATTTTTGTATATGAAAAGAGATGGGGGTTGAGTTTCACTCTTTTGCATAAGGAAATCCAGTTTTCCCAGCATTATTTATTGAAGAGGGTATTCTTTCTCCAATGTATACTCTAGGTGCCTTGTCAGAAATCAATTGGCTATAAATATGTCGAATCTGAGTTCTTTTTTGTTTGTTTGTTTGTTTTGGTTTTTGAGCTGGAGTCTCACTCTGTCACCCAGGCTGGAGTGCTGTGGCGCCATCTCGGCTCACTGCAATCTCTGTCTTCTGAGTTCAAGCTATTCTTCTGCCTCAGCCTCCCGAGTAGCTGGGACTACAGGCAACCACCACCATATCCGACTAATTTTTTATTTTTATTTTTTGTATTTTCAGTAGAGACACAGTTTCACCTTGTTGGCCAGATGATCTCAGTCTCCTGACCTCATGATCTGCCTGCCTTGGCCTCCCAAAGTGCTAGGATTACAGGCATTAGCCACTGCTCCTGGCCTATCTGAGTTATTTATTCTGTTCCTTTAGCCTGTATGTCTGTTTTCATAACAATGCCATGCTATTTTCGTTACTATAGCCTTGTAATAAACTTTGAAGTCAGGTAGTATAATTGTTGTAACTTTGTTTTGCTCAGTATTGCTTTTGGTATTTGTGCTCTATTTTGGTTCCGTATGAACTTTCAGACTTTTTTTCTATTTATGTGAAAACGGATATAAATAGCTTGACAGGAATTTCATTGAATCTAATAGATTGGGTAGTATAGTCTTTTTCAATAATATTAACTATGCTGATCCATGAACGTGAGATGTTTTTCTATTTGTGCATATTCTCTTGAATTTCTTTCATCAGTTTATTTTATTTTATTTTTTCTCGTGAAAGTATCTCACCCCCTTGGTTAAATTTATTTCTGAGTATTTTATTTGTAGCTATTATAAGTGGAATTGCCTTCTTGATTTCTTTCTCAGCTAGTTCATTATTTATATATAGAAATGTGAATGACATTTTTAGTGTTAATTTTGTATCCTGCAGCTTTACTGAATTTATCAGATCTAAATTTTGTGGTGGGTTCTTTAGGTTTCTCTAGATAAAAGATCATGTCCTCTGCAAAGAGAGACAATTTGACTTCCTTTTTCCAATTCGTCTGATTTTTTTTTTTCTCTTGCCTGATCACTCTGGCTATAATCTCCAATACTATGTTGAATAAGAGTGGGAAAAAATGAGCATCATTGTCTCGTTTCAGTTCTTAGAAAAAAGGCTTTTAGCTTTTCCACATTCATTATTTGGTCATCATATATGGCCTTTATTATGTTGAAGCATGTTCCTTCTATACCTAGTTTATGGATTTTTTTCTTTATCAAGAGGGGATATTGTATTTTATCAAATCCTTATTTTTCATGTATAAAAATGATCAGACATTTTTTGTCCTTCATTTTGTTGATGTAATGTATTACATTTATTGATTTGCTTATACTGAGCGATCCTTGTATCCCTGGAATAAAACCCACCTGAA
>NW_022310580.1:0-2469 GCF_002776525.5 Piliocolobus tephrosceles
CAATTTTTAAATGATGCTCGAAATACACATAAATGAAATTATTTCTTCAAGAGTTTAGTGGCAATGACAATAAAACCATAACCTGGACCACACTTGATTCCTCTGAAAATCTTTCAAAAGTAGACTTCATCATGAACAAACTGCGTCAGAATTTCTGAGATTGAGGCCTGAATATTAATATTTTTCAATACCTCCCACGATGTTCTGATTTCCAATAGCATAAAGTATATTGCTGAGAGTAGGGCTGAAAATTAATTTCTAAAACAGATAACACAGTAGGTCATTTCCTTCCTTCAGCGTCACTGTAATTATTAAAATCTCTTCTGGAACTTTTCTAGTCAGATCATGGGCATCTGGACATCTTGATTTGTGAAAAAACATTTCCAGAGGGGATTCGCAATTCAACTCCAACAATAATTTAACTCGTCTATCTGGGAACATTATTCATTGTATCCTATTGCTTCCCAACACTTAGTTGTGTGAAATATAGAGAAGAAAATTTTCTCCTTTACTCTTCATGAGGTTTTTGCCAAGATTCACTGTAACAAAAGGCAGATTAACAAGAGAAAAACAAGCCGGGCACGGTGGCTCACGCCTGTAATCCCAGCACTTTAGAAGGCCGAGGCGGATGGATCACGACGTCAGGAGATCGAGACCATCCTGGCTAACACGGTGAAACCCCGTCTCTATTAAATATACAAAAAAATTAGCCGGGCGAGGTGGCGGCGCCTGCAGTCCCAGCTACTTGGGAGGCTGAGGCAGGAGAATGGCCTGAACCCGGGAGGTGGAGCTTACAGTGAGCGGAGATCCCACCGCTGCACTCCAGCCTGGGCAACAGAGGGAGACTCCGTCTCAAAAAAAAAAAAAAAAAAAAAAAAAAACACAACCAAACAACAGAAAAACAGAAGCTTCATAACATAAATACCTCCTTAATGGGACAGAACCAAGAAAAATGGGCAGATCTCTAGAGCAGATCTCAAAGAAATTAGACCTCAGATGCAAACACTATCATTCTCTGAAACAAAGGAATAAGGATGTGGGAAAAGGCTTTGTTAAGAGAGATGACCAGGAAAAGCAAAACACAAGCAAAGTTTGTTATGTATACCTAAGTCAATTCCTTCTCCGTTTATTGAGTCTTCAGTGATGTAGTTATTCTTCTCTTCCTGGTACAGAAGGAGAGGGAGAGAAAGAGAAAGAGAAACCCTTGAATACGTCTATAAATTTCCTTTATAGACGTAAATTTATCTTACAAAAGGGCAACTTCCAGCCTTGTTTTCAGTACTCTTTCTGTGTCTGCAGTTTCTCAAAACATCTAGCTCAAAATAATCCTAAGCCAGAGAGGCATAGTTCCGGTGACATAGTCTGATTTCAGCCTTATTTTGGGGTGACACGTTCTTAATCCTGTAAGAAATTAAAACAATCTATATTTTTGGTGATATATTTTCAAAATTTCATTCGCATTTTTTAATTCTATATAATCACCATTATTTCAATATTTTATTATATATATATATAATTATATATATATATATAATTAGGGGAAGAATATATGTGATTTAACAAGTGCTTTATTTCCCTAACCTCAAATTATTTGGGACAATTTCCAGATGTGTGGTATGAAACCATGGAGCAAATATTTGACATTTGGTGATGTAATTAATTTCATATTTCACTTAAGGCTTATTAAAACAGCTGTTATATAACAATTTAAACAAATGTTCAAAAATTTTAATTGCACAAAATGATTTTAGCTTTTTTTTTCAAATCTGAGACATTCTGATATGATGTACAGTACCAAACATTGATCAAAAGCTAAAAATATCTCCAGGCATAGTTGTTAGATATAAATATGTGTATGTGTGTATTTTATATATATATATATATATATACACATATATACACATATATATATATACATATATACATATACATATACATATTTCTCCCCTAGGGTTATGGTGGCTATATTGCATCAATGATCTTAAAATCAGATGAAAAGCTTTTTAAATGTGGATCAGTGGTTGCACCTATCACAGACTTGAAATTGTATGGTGAGTACTTTCTACAGACTGACCTAATATAATGTATTGATTTGTGGAAAACAAAAGCCCAATTTAAAATAGCTCAATTGAGCTCATTTATCATATGTTATTAGTGCCTGTTTTGAGCTGTTGACCTCCTCCTTGATTCAGTTGATTTTACTAAAGCATGACAATTAAATGTAAAATGAAGAAATTAATGAAATATACTAGTCAAATAGTTTTTAGTTTGTTCTTGAATGTCTGTTTTTTTGGGTCACAGCCTCAGCTTTCTCTGAAAGATACCTTGGGATGCCATCCAAGGAAGAAAGCACTTACCAGGTAACTAATTTGAAAATAACAAAGAAAGAGGAGTATTTTTGTTCTAAAAATTCAGTTCAATCGCTTATTTAGATCTATAGGTACAGATATTTGTACTTTCCTTTATAGG
>NW_022310581.1:0-1574 GCF_002776525.5 Piliocolobus tephrosceles
GGAGACATTTTCTTCATTGTCTTGGGGATTAACGTTGGTTTTCTCATTACTTGTGCAAATTTCTGCAGCCAGTTTGAATTTCTCCTCAGAGAATGGGATATTCTTTTCTAACACATTGTCAAGCTGCAAATGTTCTGGTCTTTAATGCTCTGCTTCCCTTATATAACTGAATATATAACCCTGTAACCTTTATATAACCTTTAAAAGCACCCAAGTCACTTCCTGAATGTTTTACTCCTTAGAAATTTTTTTCTGCCAGTTACACTAAATCATCTCTCTCAAGTTCAAAGTTCCACAAATCTCTAGGGCAGGGGCAAAATGCTGCCAGCCTGTTTGCTAAAACACAACCAGGGTCGCATTTGCTCCAATTCCCAACAAGTTCCTCATGTCCATCTGAGACCACCTCAGCCTGGATTTCATTCTCTATATCATTATTGGCATTTTTGTAAAAGCCATTCCACAAGTCTCTAGGGAGTGCTAAACTTTCCTACATTTTCCTGTCTTCTTCTGAGCCCTCCAAACTGTTCCAACCTCTGCCTGCTACCCATTTCCAAAGTCACTTCCACATTTTCTGGTATCTTTTCAGCAATGCTCTACTCTAATGGTATCAATTTACTATATTAGCTCGTTTTTACACTGCTAATAAAAACATACCCAATACTGGGCAATTTATAAGAGGAAAAGGTTTAATGGGCTTACAGTTTCATATGGATGGGGAGGCCTCACATTCATGGTGAAAGGCAAAGAGGAGCAAGACACATCTTACACGGATATCAACAGGAAAAGAGAGAGAGTTTGTGCAAGGAAATTCCCCGTTATAAAACCATCAGATCTCGTGACACTTATTCACTATCATGAGAACAGCATGGGAATGACCTGCCTCCATGATTCAATTACCTCCTGCTGGGTCCCTCCCACAATACATGGGAATTCAAGATGAGATTTGGGTGGTGACACAGCCAAACCATATTACATCCTTTGTCCAATATTGATGTTATTGATTTTGACAACTCGGTTAACATAGTACCTACCAGAATTTCCACCATAAAGTTAATATATTACTTTTTAAAATGAACACATAATGTTGTGAAAACATTCCTGTTCTTCATCTATGTAAAGTTTCTATTATTCATCAAACTCTCATTAGGTTTAGTGGTCATTAATGACATTATAATTTTATAATTCCTTCTGTATTTAATGACATACTAGAAAGATGAACTTTTCTTTCTCTAATTTTTCCTTTTATCAGCATAGACTTATGCAATTTTTCTTAAATTTAATGGGTGATAATACTTCACTATCACTGTTAACTATTATTAATTGTTATTTTTCAGTGGAAATCCATTCATTTTGATTATTGTCTTCCTTCAATAGGTCTCCTTTATTCTCTGAGAACTGCTTTGCTGTTTTGCATATCAAGCTCTTCCAGAGCCATGTTACGGTTTCCCTCTTTTCGCCCTGGAATTAACTATTTCTGTAAAATCGGTGCTAGGTATAATCTATTGCTGCTGGTGTGTCATTTTTTTTATACCCTGTCAGTACTCAAAGCTAAGAACCTAAATTATCTAATTCCT
>NW_022310582.1:0-269 GCF_002776525.5 Piliocolobus tephrosceles
TTTTTTGAGACGGAGTCTCGCTCTGTCGCCCAGGCTGGAGTGCAGTGGCCGGATCTCAGCTCACTGCAAGCTCCGCCTCCCGGGTTTACGCCATTCTCCTGCCTCAGCCTCCGGAGTAACTGGGACTACAGGCGCCCACCACCTCGCCCGGCTAGTTTTTTGTATTTTTAGTAGAGACGGGGTTTCACCGTGTTAGCCAGGATGGTCTCGATCTCCTGACCTCGTGATCCGCCTGTCTCGGCCTCCCAAAGTGCTGGGATTACAGGCTT
>NW_022310582.1:369-2126 GCF_002776525.5 Piliocolobus tephrosceles
TATTTTGTTTGAGACAGAGTCTCGCTCTGTCGCCCAGGCTAGAGTGCAGTGGCCAGATCTCAGCTCACTGCAACCTTTGCCTCCCAGGTTCCCGCCATTCTCCTGCCTCAGCCTCCCGAGTAGCTGGGACTACAGGCGCCCGCCACCTCGCCCGGCTAGTTTTTTGTATTTTTTAGTAGAGACGGGGTTTCACCATGTCCACAAGGATGGTCTCGATCTCCTGACCTCGTGATCCACCCATCTCGGCCTCCCAAAGTGCAGGGATTACAGGCTTGAGCCACCGCACCCGGCCTAAGCACTCTTTTTAAACCTCCTGAATGTGCTCTTTCTTCCCTGTAGCTTGGCATTTTTCAGCATTCGCTTTCAGTACATACTGTGCATGGCTCTCTTATTTTCCTTCCCATGTAAAGTTCCCTCACTTGGCATGATATCTGTGATTATCCTCCCAATGGCATGATAGTCCATCACGTGGATGCACTGTGGTGGTTTAAACCACTTCCCATTTTGGGACATTCAGGTGGCTTCTAGTAGGTCTTGTGTTTTTGTTACAACAGATCACGCCACAATGAATATCTGTGTGTGTAGAGCTGTTTGTTCCTGTTTAATTCTTGGCTTAAGATAAATTCCCCAGGATAGATACGTGGGCTTAAAGGATACGGATTTCTATGTGGCTCTCACTATGCAGTATTAAATGGCTCTCCCAGAAGATGGGGCTTTATTTACAAATCGCAGGAGCTTCTGCTGCATTCAGCTCCCTGAATGCCCCCTAGCCTGGTGAATGTCACACAAGCCAGGCGCGACCCCCAGCCACCGTCACCCAAGTACACAGGGAGCCTGTTCACTTCCGAGCAAACGCACAGCCTCAGGGGGTCCCCAGATCCACCCAGCCCCCTGGTGCACTCTGCTGCAGAGGCCCAAGAGCGGCCAGACCTCCCGGGGCAGCTGCTCCTCATTCGGCCTCTGGGGACCACCCTGAAGCCAGCACACTGCCCAACCAGAAGGCAGCTTTCCTCCGAAACACGCCTGGTTCACTTTGCCCTGCTCCTACGCGGGATACCTCGATACCGAGTGCTAAACAAAAACAGAGTCAGACAGAAAACTCATCTGCTAAGGTTACGTGCAGCAGGGAAAGTTGGAAACGTTCTAAAAGTCCATCACTGGGGATTGGATTGCTAACGTGTGCTGCAGCCCCACCCTGGAGAAACTTGGAAAATGAAGCGAAGCCGTGTGGAGCAACTTGGGATGAGTTCATGATATGTTCGATGACAAAGCAGGTTGCAGCAGAGTGAATTTGGTGCAATTCCATCTTTGTTTAAAAGTACAAAGGGGCTGGGCGCAGTGACTCACGCCTGTAATCCCAACACTTTGGGAGGCCAAGGCAGGAGGATCACTTGAAGTCAGGAGTTCAAGACCAGCCTGGTCAACATGGTGAAACCCCATCTCTACTAAAAAAACAAGGCCAGGCGCGGTGGCTCACGCCTGTAATCCCAGCACTTTGGGAGGCCGAGACGGGTGGATCACGAGGTCAGGAGATCGAGACCATCCTGGCCTACACGGTGAAACCCCATCTCTATTAAAAAAATACAAAAACTAGCCGGGCGAGATGGCGGGCGCCTGTAGTCCCAGCTACTCGGGAGGCTGAGACGGGGGAATGGTGTGAACCTGGGAGGCGGAGCTTGCAGTGAGCCGAGATCGCACCACTGTGCTTCAGCCTGGGCGACAGAGCGACACTCCGTCTCAAAAAAAAAAAAAAAAAA
>NW_022310582.1:2226-11484 GCF_002776525.5 Piliocolobus tephrosceles
AAAAAAAAAAAAAAAAAAAATTAGTTGGGTGTAGCACCACACACCGGTAATTCCAGCTACTCAGGAGGGCACGAGAATCGCTTGAACTCAGGAGGCAGAGGTTGCAGTGAGCCAAGATTGCACCACTGCACTCCAGCCTGGGCGACAGAGTGAGACTCTGTCTCAAAAAAAAAAAAAAAAAAAAGATATAAAGGGCGGGGTGCAGTGACTCACGCCTGTCATCCCAACACTTTAGGAGGCTGAGGCAGAAGGATCGTTTTAACCCAGGAGTTCAAGACCAGCCTGGGTAACATAGCAAGACCCCATCTCTACAAAAAATTAAAATATTGTTAAAAGGTATACGCAGCCACCCATGTGTGTCCACACTTCAAAACATTCTGGAAAGATAGACCAAACTATTAGAAGTGATTTCCAGAGTATGGGATTTAGGGAAATAAGTGGGTAAAGTGAGGACTTTGGTTTTTATATTTTGTTTTTTTTTACTTTACTCCTGTGTTGTTCAGATTTTTGAGAATAAGAATGTTTTCGTTTTGAAAACATTAGAAAAAGGTTTTTTAGAAGCTTATCTAGGAGAGAAGATAGCCCTCAACATCTGACTTTTTTTTCTTTTTTTTTTTTTTTTTTTGAGATAGAGTTTTGCTCTTGTTGCCCAGACTGGCCAGGCTGGCGTGCACTGGCGCAATCTCCGCTCACTGCAACCTCCGCCTCCTGGGTTCAGGTGGTGATTCTCCTGCCTCAGCCTCCTGAGTAACTGGGATTACAGGTGCACAACAGCACGCCCAGCTAATTTTTGTATTTTTTTTTTTAATATATAGAGACGGGGTTTCACCATGTTGGCCAGGATGGTCTCGATCTCTTGACCTCGTGATCCTCCCGCCTCGGTCTCCCAAAGTGCTGGGATTACAGGTGTGAGACACCGCGCCCGGCCCCAACATCTGACTTTCTGTGTGTTTTCCAAGAGCCCAGTGTGAGGTCAGAGGTCAGGCAGGTCTTTGGAATTTTGCTTCGAATGGGTTGCTGCCGCCCTGACTCCTCTCCCATAGCAAATAAGACCACACGGGGCTTGGGGATTTCGGTTCGTCCCTTGCTTTTGCTCTGCCGAGGGCTTCACCAGACTGAAACAGCAGGACCACAGCTCATCTCTGCTCCTTCTCTCTAGGACCAGCTGCCCCTGTAAGTACAGTTTTTTGGATAACCACAAGAAGTTGACTCCTCGACGCGATGTTCCCGCTTACCCCAAGGTGAGACGAGATTCCGGCCCAGAAGAGGCTGTGGCTGTGTCCCCAGCCCCACGCCCAGCCCTGTGGCCCTGCGACCAGACCCTGCTGTGTGCCCATTCTCATCAACAGCCCCTCCCAGCCCTGGGCTGCAGACGCTGCGGGTTACTCTAAGGCAAAGTATTTTTCCTCTTTGACATTTGTTTAGCAAAAGCGATCCCAGACCAGACCTTCCCCTGCAAGGCCATAATAGCTCTGTGCTGCCGCCTGCCCTGGAGCTGACCTCGGTAAATGGTTTTCACACTCAAACGTTACTTTAAAGAACTTTAATGTTTAACTACGTTTTTAAAACTCCACTACATTGGCCCTCCTCTCTGAGCAATTCTTAGTTGTCCTGGCAGTTTTGCTCTTTTGCACAAAAGTGTTCTTAGTTCTAAGAGAAGCTGTAACCTTGGTGAAGTAGCAATGGCGTTTTTGAAATAATGACGAGAGGAGGGTCTCAAGACGCTGGTCACCCGCTCAAAGCCTTCAACTGGGAAGCAGGCAAAATCCCGGCCCACCTGATTTTTTATTTATTTATTTATTTTTTTGGGGGCGGGGTGGGGAAGGAGTTTCACTGTTGTCGCCCAGGCTGGAGTGCAGAGCACGATCTTGGCTCACTGCAAAATCCGCCTCCTGGGTTCAAGCAATTCTGCTGCCTCAGCCTCCCAAGTAGCTGGGATTACGGGCGCCCGTCACCATGCCCAGTTAATTTTTTGGTATTTTTTTAGTAGAGACAGGGTTTCACCATGTTGGCCAGGCTGGTCTGGAACTCGTGACCTGAGGTGATCCACCCACCTCAGCCTCCCAAAGTGCTGAGCCACTGCACCCGGCCCGGCACACCTGATTTGTAATGTGCTCTTGTGCTAAGATTCAAGGGGCACAGGTTCCACAGACAGCAGAGGCCTGGGCTGCACACAGGTAGGTTCTGCTGCTGCCTGCGGTTCAAGCAATGGCAGAGGCTTCCACAGCCTCCATGTGGGCCACTGGAGTCCATTAGTCAGTGATTCTATCCATGCAGGTCCAAACAGTGCCCTGGATATTGTCAGGTTCAGGGGGATTTTTTGGGTTTTTTTGAGACTGAGTCTCACTCTGTCACCCAGGCTGGAGTGCAATGGCACGATCTCAGCTAACTGCAACCTCTGCCTCTCGGGTTCAAGTGATTCTCCTGCCTCAGCCTCCTGAGTAGCTGGGATTACACGCACGCACCGCCATGCCCGGCTAATAATTGTACTTTTAGTAGAGATGGCGTTTCACCACGTTGGCCAGGCTGGTCTTGAACCCCTGACCTCAGGTGATCCACCCACCTCGGCCTCCCAAAGTGCTGGGATTACAGGCGTGAGCCACTGTGCCCAGCCTCATCTGAGGTTTTTGAATGGAGACGAGTGCCTTTTTCCATTGGAAAATATGCCCCGCACTTCTCAAGATCCTGTCCCAGGGAGCCATGAAGCACAGCCTAGATCCAAAATAAAAGGTGGCAGCACTCCAGATCCGTCCCCTTATAAAAAACGAAAAACAAATATCCAATAAGACCTGGGAGAAGACAGTGTGTGATACCAAAGTGTGTTCTTGTCTTCTGTATAAAACCACAGCCTTCTGTCCTTGTGACAGCTTAACCTAAAGCCTGATGTCCTCAGAAGCAACCCCAGGCACCGGCCCCGTCAGCAGGCCAGCTCTTCTAGCTCTCAGCAGAAACCAGGGATGGGTTCCCAACGGGAGCATCTCAGAGTAACTTCTTAGCTGGTGTTTGAATTTATGCCAAGTGAATTTTACCCCCATACTTCACTTTATTGCCCTTTTTTATTATTTTTGAGATGGAGTCTCGCTCTGTTGCCCAGGCTGGAGTGCAGTGGCACGATCTCGGCTCACTGCAACCTCCACCTCCGGGGTTCAAACAGTTCTCCCGCCTCAGCCTCCCAAGTAGCTGGGATTACAGGCACCCGCCATCATGCCTGGCTAATTTTTTTATTTTTGTAGAGACAGGATTCCACCATATTGGCCAGGTTGGTCTTGAACTCCCGACCTCAGGTGATTGGCCTGCCTAGGCTTCCCAAAGCACTGGGATTACAAGCATGAGCCACCATGCCGAGCTACTGTCCATTCTATCATCAGGCTTGTTGAGGTCTAATTTACGTGCAGTAAAGTTCTTTAGGTTTGGAGTACAGTTAATTTTAACAAATTTGTTTAGTCCTGTGACCTCCACCACAAGCGAGATACGGAACATTTCTGTCACCCCAAACCCTCCCCCCGCCCCCCTCGCCCTGCCTCTGGCATCCACTGATGGGATTTCCAGAAGTAGTGTTGGCCCTTTCCAGAAGGATGTGGCCTGTGAGTCTGACGCAGGTGCCTTAGAAAGAGAATGGGAGAAGCCAGGTGCGATGGCTCACGCCCGTAATCCCAACACTTTGGGAGGCCGAGGCTGGTGGATCACCTGAGGTCAGGAGTTCGAGACCAGCCTGGCCAGTATCTCACGATAACCCTGTCTCTACTAAAATTACAAAAATTAGCTGGGCATGGTGGCGAGTGCCTGTAATCCCAGCTACTTGGGAGGCTGAGGCATGAGAATCACTTGAACCTGGGAGGCGGAGGTTGCCGTGAGCCAAGATTACTCCACTGCACTGCAGCCTGGGCAACACAGTGAGACTCCATCTCCAAAAAAAAAAAGAAAAGAAAGAAAGAGAACGGGAGAACGAGGAGAAACATCCCAGCGTGCATATCACCATCACAGTCCCCCGGCACCTGGTTAACACGGAACTCCTGTCCTTTCTAGTACCTGCTCTCTCCAGAGACCATCGAGGCCCTGCGGAAGCCGACCTTTGATGTCTGGCTTTGGGAGCCCAACGAGGTAAGTGCAGGGCTTGCGGGCACCACGTCTCATGGGGAGGCAGCTCAGGACTGTGGACCC
The DNA here is from genome assembly GCF_002776525.5 of Piliocolobus tephrosceles. NCBI lineage: Eukaryota > Metazoa > Chordata > Mammalia > Primates > Cercopithecidae > Piliocolobus > Piliocolobus tephrosceles. Next base: position 6,388 of record NW_022310582.1, read on the forward strand.
CAGTGTGACCACCCCTGTCACTCTTCCTCTTTCATGCTTTCTCCTCTTTTTAAAGACTGGAAAAAAAAAAAAAAAACCCTTGTTTTGCTGGGTTTTAGTTGAAACTAATGCTTGATAGCAGGGCCCAGGAGACCTCACAGCAAGGGGATTCTGTGCGTGGGGAGACAGCTGTCAGGGGCAGGAGCCCTCCACCCAGGGCTCCTGATGGCGCCGGGCTCCCGGGGTCATCTGCTCACTCTGCAGACCCTCATGCGCGCGGGTGGCAGCCCAGTGCTGCAGAACGCCCATGCCAGGAGCAAATGTCTCCTGAAGGAAGGGGCCGCGGTCAGAGTGCTCTGCTCTGAGAGCAGTGTCTGCAAAGGCAAGGCACAGGCAGCCGGCTGTCCCGGATAAGTGGACATGTGAGATTCCGGGAACTGTGTCACCTTCTGCAGCAAGGCTTGAGGCCAGGAATTCCAGACCAGCCTGAGTGATATGGTTTGGCTGTATCCCCACCCAAATATCACCTGAATGGTCATAATCCCCCGTGTCAAGGGCAGGGCCAGGTGGAGGTCTCGAATCGTGGGGGCAGTTTTCCCCGTACTGTTCTCGTGACAGTAAGTCTCACAAGATCTGATGGTTTTATAAATGGGGGTTCCCCTGCACACGCTGTCTCACCTGCCCCCATGTAAGTGACTTTCTCCTCCTTTGCCATTCGCCGTAATTGTGAGGCCTCCCCAGCCATGTGGAACTGTGAGTCCCTTAAGACTCTTTTTCTTTATAAGCTTCCCAGTCTCAGGTATGTCTTTATTGGCAGCGTGAGAACAGACTAATACGCTGGGCCACATCGCAAGACCTCGTCGCTACAAAAAAAGAAAAAAACAGTGCTAAAATTCCTATTAGCTGAAAAGTACAAGAATGGGGAATTTTTGGTTTCATCTCATTGGCTAATAGACCCCATCTTTTCACACCCCAAAAAATGAAAAAGTTCCCTCATTGCAGACCTCGGACCCAGCTGTTTTCAACCCACCAAAATCTAAGGACATTCTTCTGCGTGTCAGCAGCACAGAGAATGCACAAGGCTCCTCAGCAGGCTCACCTGCGCTCTGTGACACCCTCGGCCGCAGCAGCGTCTTCGCAAAGGGCAGGAAGTGGGATCTTGCCTCTTGGCATCCCTGAGGCCGGGCTGCTGACACCTGGGGCACTGCCCTCTCCTAAGTGAACCTCTTTTACGCCCATGGTCTCCCAGCAGGAGAAAAACTGCAGCACCAGCCAGAAAAGCAAAGCTCCAGCCTCCACTCCCCACCCCAGTTCACCCGAGAAGAGCAGCAGGCAGCCAGTCCCAGGGGCTGCACTGCTGCAAACCTGCTCAAAACCTCCGGCCACCATGTGGCAACTTGCTCCCCAGCTCTGAGACTACAGGACCAGGGCACGGAGACGACAGAAGAGGCTTTAAATGTGCAGCATGACTGTCTAGGTCGACGCACAAAAAGAAAGGGCTCTAGGTGTGAGAGACACAAGGAGTAAGAGGGAAAGCTTGGAAGAGACGTGTTGGAGCTGCTGGCCTGCAGTGGCTTCCAGGGTCCCTGCGCAGCCGCTGAGATTGGGCAGAGCAAGCCCACAGCAAGCAGACATGGCAGACGGTTAGAGCACACTGTCTCGTGCTCCCAGCCTGTGGGTAAGCGCCGCGCCTCAGCAGCACGCAGAAAAATCACCCTCCCCAAAGTCATTTTGACCTCAGCCTGCTGGGAGGAAGAGCCAAGCCAGGGGCCACTGATGGCAAAGAGCCTGCATGGAAACCGGCACTTTCTGTCTTTTCTGCCACTTCTACCAGGGAACCCTTTGAGTGTGGGCCATTGTGACTGGGGAGGTGGGGCTTGCCCCATGAAGTTGAGGGATCTGTGTCTCCATAATAGAAAGGCCACCTCTCTGTCCTCTGACTGCAGAGTGGATTCACAGCCATTCTTGGGGCCGGCAGGTGGGCAAGGTAGACGGCTCCCGGCAGCTGGTCTCAGCCTGTGTGTGGCATCTCCCACGGCCCGTGGCTTCTGCCCAGCAGATCTCAAGGGTACCCCAGGAGACCGATGAGGGTTCCGGTTCTTCCAGGAAGTATCTAGCTGCCTGCGTGTGAGAATCCAGAGATGCCCAAGACGGGAGCCTTGGCCTCTGGCAGATCTGGGGATGCCAGGAATTTTGGAGTGTCAGTGGCAAAGAGGGACAACTAAAGGAACACACATGAAAACAGCCCACTTGGCCCGGCGAAACTGCGTCTGGCCGCCCATGAGGCAGCTGGCACTTGGAGAACGTCAGGGCTCCTAAGTGATCACCTCTCTTCCTTCCAGCAGGGGCCACCCTGCCTTGCTCCGAGTGGCTCGACCCAGTGTCCTGCTCATCACAAACCAGACGGAGGACATGACTTCAGGCTGCTGTGTCCTCCCATCTCTTAGGGCCTCTGAGGGCCCAGCGCTGTGGTCTGTGAGCATGGCCTGCCTCTATCAAGTGCAGAGCTGGAAGGCTGCAGGAGCCTCCCCGTCATCTCACGAGTCCCCCACTCACCACCATGCAGCCCACTCAGACCAGGACCCGCCGCAACATGCGGCAGCTGCTGGCTCACTCGCATCTGCCTGGGACTGAGGACTGACTGCACGTGCAGCCACAGATGCATCCCGCCCTGCTGCCCCACAGCCTCCACAAAGGCCACGTAAGTGGCACTAGGTGGCTCTGTCTACCCATCAGCGTCCCCTCTTGACTCTGATTTCACAGCAGACACATCTGCCTTTCAGGACTGCCTTGAGCAACATCTGGGCTGGTCAGGTGGAGAGTGGGGAGTTTCCAGGTTGCAGCTCCTATGGTCCTAAGGGCCAGCGTCCAGGAGGGTGGGGGCCAGCAGCTCTGGACAGTGAGGCCCCTGGCTGGGTGATCCACGTGGCAGCTGACCAGTGGCCTGGGAGCCAGCCCTCCTGTCCTCACGTGGGGCCCCAGACTCCTGCCATTCTGAAGGGGCCCCGTCTCCAAAAGTCAGTGCCGTGCCCTGCACATTACCCAACCTACATCTGTACTGTCCCCCCAAGGAAAACGAGTGTGTGGTTCACGTGCTTCAAGGACGTTTCCCAGGTGACATTCCAAGCTCCCATCTGTGGCTGCACGTGGGGGAGTTTCCAGTTTTCCAGATGGATTTCCTGCGATGCCAGAGAACCCTCCGCCTCCTTCAGAGCCATCTCATCAATGCAGGGATCACGAGCTTCGATTTACAAAAACTCGCCTCGCTTGCAGCATTTCCAGGTCTCACACACGGCGTAACAAGTAAAAATGGATTTTTGGGCAGCACGCCCTGTCCTAGTTTGCTGAGGCTGCCCTAACAAAGTACCAGAGACTGGAGTGGCGTCAGCAGCAGAAGTCAATTGCTCAGTTCTGGAGCTGGAAGTCCGGGATCAAGGTGCTGCCAGGTTTGGTTTCTCCGAAGGCCTCGGTCGCTGGCGTGCAGAGGGCCGCCTTCTCGCTGGGTCCTCATGTGGCCTGTTCTCTTTGCACACACATGCTCTTCCTCCTCTTATGAAGACACCAGTCCCGTGGGAGCAAGGCCTCACCCTGACTGGATGGAACCTTCATTACCTCCGTAAAGGCCCTGTCTCCAAATAGCTCACTGGGGCCGGGGCTTTACCACATTGACCTGGGGGAGGGTGCAATTCAGTTCGTAACATGCCCTTTTGGGAAGAGAAGGTCAGGCAACGAGCAGATGCAGGCAGGAAGCCGTGCCGGGCTCCAGCAGGGATGGCCCAGTGCCCTGCACAAGCAGACAGCTGGGCTAGAGGTGGGCACAAGTGGGGGACCCCGGGTGGAGGACGCTTGCCAGGTGCGTCTAAACTGCCCCTTTGCTGTACGTCTTCCTTCTCACTGGGCTCCCCACCCAAGACCTGCTTTTTCCAGAAAGCAAAGCCCACTTTGGTCAAACTCTTGTTTTCAAAAATCACTTCATGTTTTCCTCCCTAAATTAGCTCCAGAGCACTGAGCTGTATTGAAATAGATCACCACAATGACAATAAATCCTCTTTGGGACTGAAAACAAAATCTATTTCAACTTGAACAGGGATATTGATAGAAGACAGGGCTCCGTGAAAAAGGGTTAGGAGCGGCTTGCCGGGGCAGGGACTCCATCTGAGCACTGCAGTTAAGACGTTAAAGTGTCTCCGGTCCCAGCAGGGCCCCAGATGAGCACAGTTCAGTGTTTCTGGATGTAAATCATCAAAGCCTGTTTGGTCCCCAACCTCGGGCAAGGCAAGGGTCTTTCTCTCTATGACACCACCCGTGCTCAGGTGTGCATCGGATGGAACTGTGTCCTAGAACCTCAGCTATGATATTGATCCACTCAGACTGTTTTCCATGCGTAGAAATCAGTAAATTCCTTTTTGGTGCAGTGTTTCCTGAACGGATGCACTCTCTCACCCAGTCGCCGTCCTTTCTTTCTTAGAATTCTCCTTGACTTCGGAACCGGCCCTCCACCCACCAGGAGACCCCCAGTATGCTCTCAAACCCCCACCCATCTGGGTGGCCTGGAAAGGCTGGTCCAAAGACCTCCCTCTCCAGGGACTTTCTGGGAGGGGGAGAACCCACCTCCTGCCAACGGCCCTGCTGGCATTCCGAGGACGGCAGAGGGAGGGAAGCCAGGGGCTGGGGAGCCAGCCACACGACTGCTCGGTGCCCATCCTTCTCCTGTGCCCACAGATGCTGAGCTGCCTGGAGCACATGTACCACGACCTGGGGCTGGTCAGGGACTTCAGCATCAACCCCGTCACCCTCAGGAGGTGGCTGGTGAGTGCCAAACCCGCCTTCGGTTCTTCCTGGGCACGTGTTTTCATCCAGTACCACAGGAATGGAGGCAGTGGATCGCCAGGGCGCCTTCCTGATGGCACTGCACTCCCCGTGAGCAGAGACCACATTTCCCGGGCGCTCTGTGAGGACGCTCAGCCTGTCTCTGTTCTGCCTTCCACCAAAACCGTTACGCCCAAGCTCCTGCTCTGATGAGCAAGGAAATAGTGAGGCTCTGCCATCACCAAGCGAAGCAGCATGTTCTAAACAGCGGTGTGTGGGAGCGTGTGTGTGTGAGTATGGGGGTGTGGA
>NW_022310582.1:11584-11998 GCF_002776525.5 Piliocolobus tephrosceles
GGTGTGTGGGAGCGTGTGTGTGTGAGTATGGGGGTGTGGATGTGAGTGTGGGAGCATGTGTGTGGGGTGTGGATGTGAGCATGTGGGGGGTGTCTGAGTTTAGGGGTGGGCATGTGAATGTGGGGTGGGAGTGTGGGCTGGGAGTGGGAGTATGGATATGTGTCTGTGTATCTGAATGTGGGGTGTCTGTGTGTGCGTGTGTGTATCTGTGGATGTGGGGGTGTGTGTGAGGGTGGGTATGTGCATGTGTGGGTGTGGACGTGGGGTGTATGAGAGTGTGAATGTAGGTGTGCATGTATCTGTGTGGATGTAGGGTATGTTGGTGTGGGGTGTGTGGATGTGTGCATGTGTCTGTGTGTGTGGATTGGGTGTGTATGTGTGTGTGAATGTGGGGCGTGTGGATGTGTGCGTGTG
>NW_022310583.1:0-3533 GCF_002776525.5 Piliocolobus tephrosceles
AGGAGTATCACTTGAGCCTAGGAAGTTGAGGCTACAGTGAGCCATCATTGCACCACTGCACTCCAGCCTTGATGACAGAGGGAGACCCTGTCTCAAGAAAATGAATGCTGGGATATGACTTCTGAGACTAGGCTACAAAGACTGTGGCTTCCATCTTGGTCTCACTCACTCTCTCTTTCATCACTTGCTCTGGGAGAAGCTAGTGGCCAAGCCACGAGGGATACCCAAGCAGCCCATGCAGACATCAACAGCCAGCAAGGAACTAAGGCCTCTAGCCAACAGTCCTGTGAGTGAGCTCAGAAGAAGGTTCTATAGACCAGGCTCAGTGGCTCACACCTGTAATCCCAGCATTTGCAGAGGCCGAAGCAAGTGGATAACCTGAAACCAGGTGTTCGAGAACCAGCCTGGCCAATATGGTGAAATCCTGTCTCTACTTAAAAATACAAAAAATTAGCTGGGTGTGGTGGCACATGCCTGTAATCCTGTAATCCTAGCTACCTGGGAGGCTGAGGCAGGAGAATCACTTGAATCTGGAAGGCAAAGGTTTCAGTGAGTGGAGACTGCACCACTGCACTCCAGCCTGGGCAACAGAGTGAGACTCCATCTCAAAAAAAAAAAAAAGAGAGTTCTCCAATCTCTGTCGAGCCTTCGCATGACTGCAGCCCTGGCTGACAAGCTTGACTGAAACCTGAACCAGGAACACCCAGCCAAGATGCTTTGGATTCCTGACCCTCAGAAACTATGTGAGAAGGCCGGGAGCCATGGCTGACACCTGTAATCCCAGCACTTTGGGAGGCCACGGCAGGCAGATCACTTGAGGTCAGGAGTTCAGGTTCATCTCTACTAAAAATAAAAAATTAGCCAGGCGTGGTGGTGGGTGCCTGTAATCCCAGCTACTCCGGAGGCTGAGGCAGGAGAATTGCTTGAACTGGAGGGGTGGAGGTTGCATTAAGCTGAGATTGCGCCACTGCACTGCAGCCTGGGTGACAGAGTAAGACTCCGTCTCAATAAAAAAAAAGAGGAGAAGAAGAAGAAAAAAAAACAAACTATGTGATACAGCAAATGTTTGTTATTTAAGCTGTGAGGAATTAACTTGGGGTTAATTTGTTAGCAATAGATGGCTACTGCACTGCTATCTGCATCCAACGGGCAGGTGGAGAAGAGAGAGAGGGCACATTAGAAGTGCCCTAATGGGGAGGCCGAGATGGGTGGATCACAAGGTCAGGAGATCAGGACTATCCTGGCTAACACGGTGAAACCCTGTCTCTACTAAAAATACAAAAAATTAGCCGGAGGCGGTGGCGGGCGCCTGTAGTCGCAGCTACTGGGGAGCCTGAGGCCGGAGAATGGCGTGAACCCGGGAGGCGGAGCTGGCAGTGAGCTGAGATGCCGAGCGTACCACAGAACTCCAGCCTGGGCGACAGAGCGAGACTCCATCTCAAAAAACAAAAAACAAACAAACAAACAGAACAAAAAGAAGTGCACTCATGGGTGTGGCTGGAAGTGAGGCAGGGCTCTTCTGCCTGTATTCTCATTGGCCAGATCCACTCACATAACCCCAATGACTTGCAAGGGATGCTGGGAGATGTACTCTCCCCAGGGGTACTGTCACAGGGTAACAAATATATATTTGGTCTCTGCCCCCAGTTTCTGGAAATGAGCTCTGAAACCCCTTATAATTTCGCAAATGTTAGGGATGCCAGGAGCATCTTTTGTTCTAATATTTGATCTTTGACCCCAGCTCCCGACAAAGAGCTCCTAAATCCCTTGGAATTTCCTGAGTAATGAGAGCATCATTTTTTCTTTTTCTTTTCTTCTTTCTTTTTCTCTTTTTTTTTTTTTTCCCAGATGGCGTCTGGCTCTGTCGCCAGGCTGGAGTGCAGTGGCGTGATCTCCACACACTGCAACCTCTGCCTCCTGGGTTCAAGCAACTCTCCTGCCTCAGCCTCCCGAGTAGCTGGGATTACAGGTGCCCGCCACCACGTCCAGCTAATTTTTGTATTTTTAGTAGAGACGGGGATTTCACCATGTTGGCCAGGCTGGTCTTGAACTCCTGATCTCAGGTGATCCACCCCCTTGGTATCCCAAAGTGCTGGGATTACAGGTGTGAGCCGCCACGTCCAGCCGAGAGCACCTTTTTTTCTAATGAGGTGACTCTTGGTGGGCTCCTGATGGGGGCTGATCACCAGCAAGACCCAGTCAGTATGAGAAGTGTGGAACATGTAGTCCCATCCCACTCCACATCTTTCCAGAAGAAGAGGGAATTGGAGCTGGAATTACTAATCTATCCTACTTATGTGCTGAAGTCTCCATAAAAATCCCTAAAGTATGGGGGTGGGAGAGGTTCTGTGCAGGGTCTAGCTCTACAGGGCCTTGTGGGTCTTATCTTTGTGTGTGGAGACGAGAAAGAAAGACACGAGACTAAGAGAGAGTATGAAAGGCAGCTGGGCCCAGGCGGCCACTACCACCAGTGCGCAGAGTCCAGTAGTGGCCTCGAAAGCCTGGACGCGCTGCCATTTATTGTACACAAGGCAAGGGGGCAGGGTGAGGAGTGTGAGTCATCTTAAATGATTGATAAGGTCAAGCAAATCGCGTTTCCATGTGACAGGGGGCCTTTCCCTTTGTGGTAGACGAAGCAGAGAGGGAGGACAGCATAAGTCAGCATTTTTTCTTTGCACTTATCAGAGAGATCAAAGACGTTAATATTTTCACTAATTCTGCTACTGCTATCTTCTAGGAACTTTTTTTTTTCTTTTTTCTTTTTGAGATGGAGTCTTGCTCTGTCGCCCAGGCTGGAGTGCAGTGGCCGGATCTCAGCTCACTGCAAGCTCCGCCTCCCGCCGGGTTCACGCCATTCTCCTGCCTCAGCCTCCCGAGTAGCTGGGACTACAGGTGCCCGCCACCTTGCCCGGCTAGTTTTTTTTTGTTTTTGTTTTTGTATTTTTTAGTAGAGATGGGGTTTCACTGTGTTAGCCAGGATGGTCTCGATCTCCTGACCTCGTGATCCACCCGTCTCGGCCTCCCAGAGTGCTGGGATTACAGGCTTGACCCACCGCGCCCGGCCATCTTCTAGGAACTTAAAAGAAGAACCAGGTGTACAGGCGGAACATGAGAGTGGACAAGGAGCGTGACCACTGAAGCACAGCACCATGGGGAGATGTTTAAGCCTCCGGATGACTGCGGGCAGGCCTGGCTAATGTCAGGCCTCCCACAAGAGCTGGTGGAGCAGACTGTTCTCTAACTCCCCCAAGGAAGGGGAAACTCCCTTTCCCAGTATGCTAAGTAAGGGGGGCCTTCCCAGGCACTGGCGCCACCACCAGACCAAGGCATCCTTAAGCGGCCCTTATCTTGTCTTCCGGTCACTTCTCACAATGTCCCTTCAGCTCCTAACGCTGTATCACCTGCTTTTTCCTCAGTTATGATAATAAAACAGAGATTAATACTAAAACTAATTATTGATAATATCCATATATAATCATCTCTATATCCTACTGCTAGTATAACTTTTTTTTTTTTTTTTTTTTTTTTTTTTT
>NW_022310583.1:3633-4668 GCF_002776525.5 Piliocolobus tephrosceles
TTTTTTGAGACGGAGTCTCGCTCTGTCGCCCGGACTGGAGTGCAGTGGCCAGATCTTAGCTCACTGCAAGCTCCGCCTCCCGGGTTTACGCCATTCTCCTGCCTCAGCCTCCGGAGTAGCTGGGACTACAGGCGCCCGCCACCTCGCCCGGCTAGTTTTTTTGTATTTTTAGTAGAGACGGGGTTTCACCGTGTTAGCCAGGATGGTCTTGATCTCCTGACCTCGTGATCCGCCCGTCTCGGCCTCCCAAAGTGCTGGGATTACAGGCTTGAGCCACCGCGCCCGGCAACTTTTCTTATTCTAAGTATTTTCTTTATTCTATTGAAACAGTATGTGCCTTCAGTCTCTTGCCTCGGCACCTGGGTGACTTTCCACCCACAGTTCTGGGGGGAGAAGCACCCCAACTCCATGGAGATGCCCAACCTGGAAGCTCCTCCAACCCCATCCTGTGCTTCCGTGCTTGGGAAGCACTGGGATGTTGCCTTTTGCACCCCTTTATCTGACAGGTTTTATTTTATTGTATGATAAACTGATACATGTGTTTTCCTTAGTTCTGTGAGGCATTGTAGCAAATTTCTGAGCCCAAGGAGGGAGTCATGGGAACCCCCAATTCTAGCTGGGATTATGCCTGTAATCCCAGCACTTTGGGAGGCAGAGGTGGGCAGATCACCTGAGGTCGGGAGTTTGAGACCCACCTGACCAACATGGAGAAACTCTGTTTCTACTAAAACAAAACAAAACAAAACAAAACAAAACAAAATTAGCCGGGCGTAGTGACACATGCCTATAATCCCAGCTACTTGGGAGGCTGAGGCAGGAGAATCGCTTGAACCCGGGAGGCAGAGGTTGTGGTGAGTTGAGATCGCACCATTGCACTCCAGCCTGGGCAACAAGAGCAAAACTCTGTCTCAAAAAATAAAGAAATTTTAAAAATTAGCTGGGTGTGGCGGGGTGTGCCTGTGGTCCCAACTACTTGGCAGGCTGAGGCAGGAGTATCACTTGAGCCTAGGAAGTTGAGGCTACAGTGAGCCATCA
>NW_022310584.1:0-1133 GCF_002776525.5 Piliocolobus tephrosceles
TATAAGGCCGGGCATGGTGGCTCAAGCCTGTAATCCCAGCACTTTGGGAGGCCGAGACGGGCGGATGACGAGGTCAGGAGATCGAGACCATCCTGGCTAACACGGTGAAACCCAGCCTCTACTAAAAAAATACAAAAAACCAGCCGGGTGAGGTGGCGGGCACCTGTAGTCCCAGCTACTTGGGGGGCTGAGGCAGGAGAATGGCCTAAACCCAGGAGGCGGAGCTTGCAGTGAGCTGAGATCTGGCCACTGCCCTCCAGCCTGGGCGACAGAGGGAGACTCCGTCTCAAAAAAATATATATATATATACATATATATTATATATAAATATATATAACAGGTAGAGAGGAAGCTTTTATTACATTGTACTGGGCAGAATGAGGAAAAATCCATTAACAAAATTATAGTATAACTGAGGAAAATTGTCTATTAGGATTAGAGGAGAAGACAAGGAAGATTTCGTTACATTCCTGAGAGGGGAGATTTATTTATTTGTGTGTGTGTTTTGTTTTTTGAGACACAGCCTGGGCCCTGTCACCCAGGCTGGAGTGCAGTGGCGTGATCTCGGCTCACTGCAACCTCCGCCTCCCGGATTCAAGTGATTCTCCTGCCTCAGCCTCCTGAGTAGCTAGGATTACAGGCATGCACCACCACGCCCAGCTAATTTTTTGTATTTTTAGTAGAGACGGGGTTTCTCCGTGTTGCCCAGGCTTGTCTTGAACTGCTGAGCTCAGGTCATTCACCCACCTCGGCCTCCCAAAGTGCTGGGATTACAGGCGTGAGCCACCGCGCCCAGCCCTGAGAGGGGAGATTTTTTTTTGTTGTTGTTGTTTTTTTTTTTGAGACAGAGTCTTGCTCTGTCGCCCAGGCTGGAGTGCAGTGGCCGGATCTCGGCTCACTGCAAGTTCTACCTCCCGGGTTTACGCCATTCTCCTGCCTCAGCCTCCTGAGTAGCTGGGACTACAGGCGCCCACCACCTCGCCTGGCTAGTTTTTTTGTATTTTTTAGTAGAGACGGAGTTTCACCGGGTTAGCCAGGATGGTCTCGATCTCCTGACCTCGTGATCCGCCCGTCTCAGCCTCCCAAAGTTCTGGGATTACAGGCTTGAGCTGAGCTACTGCGCCTGGCCGAGA
>NW_022310584.1:1233-10520 GCF_002776525.5 Piliocolobus tephrosceles
TTTTTTTTTTTTTTTTTTTTTTTGAGACGGAGTCTCGCCCTGTGGCCCAGGCTGGAGTGCAGTGGCCAGATCTCAGCTCACTGCAAGCTCTGCCTCCCGGGTTTACGCCATTCTCCTGCCTCAGCCCCCGGAGTAGCTGGGACTACAGGTGCCCACCACCTCGCCTGGCTAGTTTTTTGTATTTTTTAGTAGAGAGGGCGTTTCACCATGTTAGCCAGGATGGTCTCGATCTCCTGACCTCGTGATCCGCCCGTCTCAGCCTCCCAAAGTGCTGGGACTACAGGCTTAAGCCACTGCTCCTGGCCAAGACTTTTTTAAATATGGAAGTGGGACCCAAAAAGACAGCCAAAGTGTTAGAGAGAGGTGGGCTTCTCCTTGTGGCAGTTAGGAGCGACTGGAAATACTCCATTTCATCAATGGAGGCTCTGATTGGAAGCTTCCGTCTGGTTCTTGGAGGTGACACAGAACTTGGATTCTGGAGCAGTTTGGGAGGTGCTGAGAGGTTCCCTTAGGAAGGGGTGGGAGGATGGAGACAGGCAGCGGATTTGCGTGTGGGATGAGGAGGTGGGAGCTCCTATGTCTGAAGATCCTGTCTCTCTGCAGCTCTTCCCCAGGGTGAAGCCTCAAAGGAGTAAAGTCTAGCAGGATAGAAGGAGGTTTCTGAGGCCCACAGAAACAAGCAATCCGCCTTCCCTGCAGACCACCCCCTATTTTTTGCTGCCTTTATCTGCACCCCTCACCCTGCTGGTGGTGGTCCTCGCCACCGGTTCTCTGTTCTCCCGGAAGTTCAGGGGAGAAGGAGGACCCCAGCCTTAAGTTTAGGAATCTGCCTTAGCCTTGGGAGGTCCAGGAGGGGCTGGAAATCACTGGGGAGAGGAAACCACTTCCTTTTGCCAAATCAGATCCCGTCCAAAGTGCCTCCCATGCCTACTGCCACCATCACATCCCCCAGCAAGCCACCCACCTGCCCAGTAGAGCCTGGGATGGGCGACCACACCACTGGATATTTCTGGGGGTCACCACTGACTCCATCTCTCCCAGCAGTCTGGGGGTCTGGGTGGGAAACATTGGTCTCTACCAGGATCCCTGCCCCTCCTCTCCCCAATTAAGTGCCTTCACACAGCACTGGTTTAACGTTTATAAACGAAATAGGGAAACTTTACTTATAAATAAAAGTAGTTTGCACAGAAATTGACTTTCTTTTCTTTTGGTTCTGTTTTGACTCAATACGTGCTCATCATTGTGGTTAGGATTTTTGGCAAAGCAGTATGAAAGTAGCCCTTCTTCTTTTTTTTTTTTTTTTTTTAATCTTGCTCTGTTGCCCAGGCTGGGGTACAATAGCGCAATCTCAGCTCACTGCAACCTCTGCCTCCTGAGTTCAAGCAATTCTCCTGCCTCAGCCTCCCGAGTAGCTGGGATTATGGGCATCCGCCACTACACCTGGCTAATTTTTGTATTTTTAGTAGAGACAGAGTTTCACCATGTTGGCCAGGCTGGTCTCAAACTCTTGACCTCAGGTGATCCACACACCTCAGCCTTCAAAAGTGCTGGGATTAAAGGCCATTAGCCACCGTGCCCAGCCTGAAAGTAGCCCTTTCTAAGGGATTCTTTTCACACAAGTCCAATCCTTTGTTTTATGTTTTGGATTCCTTTGTGTCCTTTAGTTTCAAATATATGCCTGATAATTATATCACCTGAAGTTTGGAGGCAGCTAATCCTACAGTTTGTTGTGTCTGCTGGTTCTCACTCATGGTGGGATGTTTCCTTGTGTGTTGAAATTGTAGATTGAGAGGCCAGGCACGGTGGCTCACGCCTGTAATCTCAGCACTTTGGGAGGTCAAGGAGGGTGGATTGCTGGAGGCCAGGAGTTTGAAACCAGCCTGGCCAACATGGTGAAACCTCATCTCTACTAAAAAACACAAAAATTAGCCTGGTGGGCACCTATAGTCCCAGCTGCTTGGGAGGCTGAGGCAGGAGAATTGCTTAAACCCAGGAGGCGGAAGTTGCGGTGAGCTGAGATCGCACCATTGTACTCCAGCCTGGGCAACAAGAGCAAAACTCCCTCTCAAACATACAAACAAACAACCAAAAATCTCTGCCAGCTTGGACAACATAGGGAGACCCTGTCTCTATCAAAAATAAAAAAATTAAGCCGGGTGCATGGTCACTCCAGCCTGGGCGACAGAGCAAGTCTCTGTCTAAAAAAAAATTGCCGGGTGTGGTGGCTCACGCCTGTAATCCCAGCACTTTGGGAGGCCGAGGCAGGCGGATCACCTGAGGTCAGGAGTTTGAGACCAGCCTGACCAATGTGATGAAACCCCATCTCTGCTAAAAATACAAAAATTACCTGGGAGTGATGGCATGTGCCTGTAATCCCAGCTACTCAGGAAGCTGAGACAGGAGAATCGCTTGAACCCAGGAGGCAGAGGTTGCAGTGAGCCGAGATAGCACCATTGCACTCCAGCCCAGGCAACAAGAGTGAAACTCCGTCACAAAAATATAATAAATAAATAAATATTTAAACAAAATTAGCTGGGAGTGGTGAGGTACACCTGAGGTCCCAGCTCCTCAGGAAGCCAAGGTGGAAGGATCTCTTGAGCTCAGGAGGTAGAAGCTGTAGTGAGCTGTGATCACGCCACTGCATTCCAGCCTGGGCCACAGAATAGACTTTGTCTCAAAATAAATTTTTTTTTTTTTTTTTTTTTTTGGACGAAGTCTTTCTCTGTCGCCCGGGCTGGGGTGCGGTGGCCGGATCTCAGCTCACTGCAAGCTCCGCCTCCCGGGTTTACGCCATTCTCCTGCCTCAGCCTCCGGAGTAGCTGGGACTACAGGCGCCCGCCACCTCGCCCGGCTAGTTTTTTTGTGTGTTTTTAGTAGAGACGGGGTTTCACCGTGTTAGCCAGGATGGTCTCGATCTCCTGACCTCGTGATCCGCCCGTCTCGGCCTCCCAAAGTGCTGGGATTACAGGCTTGAGCCACCGCGCCCGGCCGTCTCAAAATGATTTTTAAAAATGAAAAATAAATAAAGGCCAGGCGCCATAGCTCATGCCTGTAATCCCAGCACTTTGGGAGGCCAAGGCGGGTGGATCACAAGGTCAGGAGATCGAGACCATCCTGGCCAACATGGTGAAACCCCGTCTCTACTAAAAATACAAAAAATCAGCCAGGCGTGGTGGCGGGCGCCTGTACTCCCAGTTACTTGGGAGGCTGAGGCAGGAGAATGGCGTGAACCCAGGAGACGGAGCTTGCAGTGAGCCGAGATCGCGCCACTGCACTCTAGCCTGGGCTACAGAGCGAGACTCCGTCTCAAAAAAAAAAAAAAAAACAAAGGTGGTGAAACCCATCTCTACTACTAAAAATACAAAAAATTAGCCGGGCGTGGTGACAGTCGTCTGTAATCTCAGCTACTCCGGAAGCCAAGGCAGGACAATTGCTTGAACCCGGGAGGTGGAGGTTGCAGTGAGCTATCGTGCCGCTGCACTCCAGCCTGGGTGACAGAGTGAGATTCCGTCGCAAAAAAAAGAAAAAGAGGGCCGGGCGTGGTGGCTCAAGCCTGTAATCCCAGCACTTTGGGAGGCCGAGACGGGCGGATCACGAGGTCAGGAGATCAAGACCATCCTGGCTAACCCGGTGAAACCCCGTCTCTACTAAAAACACACAAAAAAACTAGCCGGGCGAGGTGGCGGGCGCCTGTAGTCCCAGCTACTCCGGAGGCTGAGGCAGGAGAATGGCTGAACCCGGGAGGTGGAGCTTGCAGTGAGCTGAGATCCGGCCACTGCACTCCAGCCCGGCGACAGAGCAAGACTCCGTCTCAAAAAAAAAAAAAAAAAAAGAAAAAGAAAAATAAATAAAACCAAACCTCTGCATTCTGTGATTCACCATGAGAGAGATAAAATGATTCAAATAAAATATATTGCTGTGATGACTGGTTCCAAATTGCTAACACTGTTTATGACCAATTTTTGGTTTGTCAAATCCATAATCCTGTGAATGTGACCTTATATGGTAAAGGGAGGTTGCAAGTGTGCTGACCTTAAGGATCTGAAAATGGGAGGATAATCCTGGAGTATAGGAGTAAGTCCTAAACCTGGTCTCCAATGTTTTTTTTTTTTTTTGAGATGGAGTCTTGCATTGTCACCCAGGCTGGAGTGCAATGGCTTGATCTTGGCTCACTGCAACCTCCACCTCCGAGGTTCAAGTGATTCTCCTGCCTCAGCCTCCCAAGTAGCTGAGATTATAGGCGCCCGCCACCATGCCTGGCTACTTTTTTGTATTTTTAGTAGAGACGGCGTTTCACTGTGTTGGCCAGCCTAGTCTTGAACTCCTGACCTCGTGATCCGCCTGCCTTGGCCTCCCAAAGTGCTGGAATTACAGGCATGAGCCACCGTGCCTGGCTCCAATGTTCTTATAAAAGGAAGCTTGGATAGGAAGACAGAGACGGGCCATGTGACGCGCCATGCGACGCTCCAGCCAGAGGCTAGCTGCCAGCTTTGAAGGTTAGGGAAGGGGTTCCGAGTCAAGGAATGCAAGGAATGCAAAGAATTCAGCTCTAGAAACTGAAAAAGACAAGGAAATGACTCTCCCGTGGCGCCTCCCAGGAGAACATAGTGCAACCTAGCAGGATGGGACCTCCTACTCCCCACAAACCCCGCTTTCGGTTTTTTTCCTCTAGTGATCACCTTTTTTTTTTTTTGAGAGGAGTCTCACTCATGGCTCACTGCTGCCTCAACTTCTCGGGCTTTAATGATCCTCCTTCTTCAGCCTCCCAAGTAGCTGGAACTACAGGCACCATATCACACTAATTTTTTATTTATTTATTTTATTTTCTGTAGAGACAGGGTCTCACTGTGTTGCCCAGGCTGGCCTTGAACTCCTGGGCTCAAGTGATCCTCCTGCCTTGGCCTCCCAAGGTGCTGGGAATATAGACATGAGCCACTGCACCCAACCAGCATTGGGTTGATATTCTCTTAATTTTCCAACTTTTTTCTCCCATTAAAGGACATAGTTCTGTTTATTAGATGGGTAATATCACAGGTAATTCGACATGGACCATGGAGTTCATTCAAATGGTGTATCTTGACAATTTTAGTATTGGCTGATGTAGCATGGCAATCTAGGAGAGTATTTCCTTGGTATTTAATTCTTGTTCTGCTTAGTTTAGCAGTTTTATAAACCAGCCTAGGCCGGGCGCAGTGGCTCATGCTTGTAATCCCAGCACTTTGGGAGGCCAAGGCAGGTGGATCACCTGAGGTCAGGAGTTGGAGACCAGCCTGGCCAACATGGTGAAACCTCGTCTCTACTAAAAATACAAAAAAAAAAAAAATTAGCCAAGCATGGTGGTGGGCACCTGTAATCCCAGCTACTGGGGAGACTGAGGTATGAGAATTGCTTGAAACCGGGAAGCAGAGGTTGTGGTGAGCCAAGATCGTGCCACTGCAATCCAGCTTGGGCAACAAGAGTGAAAATCCTCTCAAGAATAATAAAATAAAATAAAATAAAATAAAATAAAATAAAATATTAAAATAAAATAAAATAAAATAATAAAATAAAATAAATAAAATAAAATATAAACCAGTCAGTTTCTTCATTAGAGTTCTGGGAATTCTTACCCAGTCCAAACAATATGATGCTAAAGTTATCAGAAACCTATATTCAGGCTGAGTACAGTGGCTCACATTGGTAATCCCAGCACTTTGGGAGGCCAAGGGGGGCAGATTCCTTAAGCTCAGGAGTTCAAGATCAGCCTGGGCAACGTGGCGGAACCCCATCTCTACTAAAAATACAAAAAATTAGCTGGGCATGCTGGTGTGCACCTACAGTCCCAGCTACTCAGGAGACTGAGGTGGGAGGATCACTTAAGCCTGGGAAGTTGAGGCTGCACTGAGCTGTGATCTTACCACTGCACTCCAGCTGGAGCAATAGAAGTGAGACCCTGTCTCAAAAAAAAAAAAAAATAATAATAATAATAATAATAAATTTAAAAATAAAATAAAAAGAGAGAGAAAAAAGAAATCTTTATGCAACAGTGCTTGTCAGGGTCCTTTCCATCCTTTTTTATTTCTTGCTTGCTTGCTTGCTTGCCTGCTTTTTGAGACAGAGTCTGTTGCCCAGGCTGGAGAGCAATGGCGCGATCTTGGCTAACTGCAACCTCTACCTCCCAGGTTCAAGCCATTCTCCTGCCTCAGCCTCCCAAGTAGCTGGGACCACAGACATGTGCCACCACGCACGGCTAATTTTTGTATTTTTAGTAGAGGTGGGGTTTCACCATGTTGGCCAGGCTGGTCTCAATCTTCAAGTGATCCACCCACCTCGGCCTTACAAAGTGCTGGGATTATAGGCATGAGCCATCACTCCTGCCATGGAGCTGACTTTTTTTTTTTTTTTTCAAGACAGAGTTTCACTTTTGTTGCCCAGGCTGGAGTGCAATGGCGCAATCTCGGCTCAGGGTTAACCTCTGCCTCCCGGATTCAAGCGATTCTCCTGCTTCAGCCTCCTGAGTAGTTGGGATTACAGGCACGTGACACCACACGTGGCTAATTTTTGCATTTTTAATAGAGACGAGGTTTCACTATGTTGGTCAGGCTGGTCTCGAACTCCCGACCTCAGGTGATCCACCTGCTCCAGCCTCCCAAAGTGCTGGGATTACAGGCATGAGTCCCCACACCCAGCCAGGAGTTGACTTTCTAAACAAAATAAATAAGTAAAATATTCAGTATGTCACATGGTTGAATGAGCTCTCAAGAACAATAAAGCAGGGAAGGGGGAGATACAATGTGTGTGTGTGCATGCACGTGTGTGCATGTGTGTGTGTGTAGGAGATAGATTTAATTTGGAGGTCAGGAAGGCTTCATTTGGGTGACTTTTTTTTTTTTTTTTTTTTTTGAGATAGGGTCTTGCTCTGTCACCCAGGCTGGAGTGCAGTGGCACAATCTTGGCTCACTGCAGCCTCTGCCTCCCAGGTTCCAGTGATTCTCCTGCCTCAGCCTCCCCGGTAGCTGGGATTACTGGTATGTGCTGCCACAGCTTGCCAATTTTTCTATTTTTAGTAGAGACGGGACTTCATCATCTTGGCCATGCTGCTCTCGGAATCCTGACCTCGGGTGATCTGCCCGCTTTGGCCTCCCAAAGTGCTAGGATTACAGGTGTGACCCACTGTGCCGGGCCGAGAAGGTGACAACTGAGCAAACTGCTGAGGGAGGCGAGTATATCAGTCACCTGGTTCTCAGGGGAAATAGCGTTCCAGGCACACAAAATAGCTGGTGCAAAGGCCCTGAGGTGGAATGTGCTTGTTGTATTTTAGAGACAGCAAGGAGGCCAGCATGGCTGAGACAAAATGAGCTGGGGGAGAGGGAGGAGGAGCTTAGAGCAGTAAGGTGGGTTGGTATCGGGGTGATGAGCGGTAAGCTAGTTAGAGAAGACTCTGTAGGTGACAGTAAAGATTTTGGATCAGGGCCGATGCAGTGGCTCACGCCTGTAAATCCCAGCACTTTGGGAGGCTGAGGCAGCAGGATGGCTTGAGCCCAAGACCAGCCTGGGCAACATAGTGAGACCCTGTAACAAATTATATTTTCTTCGTGTAGGAGATAGAAAAGTAAAAACAAAAAAATACATTGGCCGGGCGCGGTGGCTCAAGCCTGTAATCCCAGCACTTTGGGAGGCCGAGACGGGCGGATCATGAGGTCAGGAGATCGAGACCATCCTGGCTAACACGGTGAAACCCCGTCTCTACTAAAAAATACAAAAAACTAGCCGGGCGAGGTGGCGGGCGCCTGTAGTCCCAGCTACTCGGGAGGCTGAGGCAGGAGAATGGCGTGAACCCGGGAGGCGGAGCTTGCAGTGAGCCAGGATCCGGCCACTACACTCCAGCCGGGGCGACAGAGCAAGACTCGGTCTCAAAAAAAAAAATATATATATATATATATATAAATTAAGCCGGGCACAGTGGCTCATGTCTATAATCCCAGCACTTTGGGAGGCTGAGATGGGAGAACTGATTGAGCTCAGGAGTTTGACCAGCCTGGACAACAGAGTGAGAAACCCCCATCTCTACAAAAAATTTTGAAAAATTAAGCGGGTATGGTGTCTTGCACCTGCAGTCCCAGCTACTCAGGAAGCTGAAGTGGGAGGATCACTTGAGCCCTGGAGGTCAAGGTGGCAGTAAGCCAAATTCAAATCACCACACTCCAGGCTGAGATAGAGCAAGACGCTGTCTCCAAACATACAGCCAGATGGGGTGGCTCACGTCTCTAATCCCAGCACTTTGGGAGGTTGAGGTGGGTGGATCTTTTGAGGTCAGGAGTTCGAGGCCAGCCTGGCCAACTTGGTGAAACCCCATTTCTACTAGAAATACAAAAATTAGCTGGGCGGTAGTGGTGCGCACCTTTAATCCCAGCTACTAGGGAGGCTGAGGACAGAGAATCGCTTGAGTCTGGGTGGCAGAGGTTGTGGTGCGCTGAGATTGTGCCACCATGCTCCAGTTTGGGTGACAGAGTGAGACCTTGTCTCAAAAATAAATAAATAAATAATAAATAAATAAATAAATAAATTTTAAAAAGAGATTTCGCTCTGGTCCTGCCTTCCCTCCAGCTGCCCTTTCTCTGCTCCCCGAGCTCGACTCTGAGCTCCACCCACCTTTTAACATTCACAGGCCTCAGCTTTCTTCTGGCCTAGAGCTTTGTGCATGATGGTCTCTCTCCCTGGAACACCTTTCTCACTTCTCTCATCCATCCCCTCTTGCTGGTTGATTTCTTCTAATTATTTTCTGGCTGTACTCAAACCTCGCTTCTTCCAGGAAGCCTTCTCTGATCACTTGGCCAACACTCACACCCCACAGTTGACAGTAGGCATCCTGTCATAATAAGTCTTTTTTTTTTTTTCTTTTCTGGGACGGAGTCTTGCTCTGTCACCCAGGCTAGAGTGCAGTGGCATGATCTTGGCTCACCTCTGCCTCCTGGGTTCAAGCAATTCTCCTGCCGTAGCCTCCTGAATAGCTGGGATTACAGACACATGCCACCACGCCTGGCTTTTTTTTTTTTTTTTCAGTAGAGATAGGGTTTCACCATGTTGACCAGGCTGGTCTTGAACTCCTGACCTGGTGATCCACCCGCCTTGGCCTCCCAAAGTGCTAGGATTACAGGCAGAAGCCACTGTGCCCAGCCCATAATAAATCTTTATGCTGGGCCGGGCGCGGTGGCTCAAGCCTGTAATCCCAGCACTTTGGGAGGCCGAGACGGGCGGATCACGAGGTCAGGAGATCGAGACCATCCTGGCTAACACGGTGATACCCC
>NW_022310587.1:0-1555 GCF_002776525.5 Piliocolobus tephrosceles
CAAGGCTGGTTCAACATTCGCAAATCAATCAACGTAATCCAGCATATGAACAGAACCAAAGACAAGAACCACATGATTATCTCAATAGATGCAGAAAAGGCTTTTGACAAAATTCAACAGCCCTTCATGCTAAAAACGCTCAATAAATTCGGTATTGATGGAACGTACCTCAAAATAATAAGAGCTATTTATGACAAACCCACAGCTAATATCATACCGAATGGGCAAAAACTGGAAAAATTCCCTTTGAAAACTGGCCCAAGACAGGGATGCCCTCTCTCACCACTCCTATTCAACATAGTATTGGAAGTTCTGGCTAGGGCAATCAGGCAAGAGAAAGAAATCAAGGGTATTCAGTTAGGAAAAGAAGAAGTCAAATTGTCCCTGTTTGCAGATGACATGATTGTATATTTAGAAAACCCCATTGTCTCAGCCCAAAATCTCCTTAAGCTGATAAGCAACTTCAGCAAAGTCTCAGGATACAAAATTAATGTGCAAAGATCACAAGCATTCTTATACACCAGTAACAGACAAGCAGAGAGCCAAATCAGGAATGAACTTCCATTCACAATTGCTTCAAAGAGAATAACATACCTAGGAATCCAACTTACAAGGGATGTAAAGGACCTCTTCAAGGAGAACTACAAACCCCTGCTCAGTGAAATAAAAGAGGATACAAACAAATGGAAGAACATACCATGCTCATGGATAGGAAGAATCAATATCATGAAAATGGCCATACTACCCAAGGTTATTTATAGATTCAATGCCATCCTCATCAAGCTACCAATGAGTTTCTTCACAGAATTGGAAAAAACTGCTTTAAAGTTCATATGGAACCAAAAAAGAGCCCGCATTGCCAAGACAATCCTAAGTCAAAAGGACAAAGCTGTAGGCGTCACGCTACCTGACTTCAAACTATACTACAAGGCTACAGTAACCAAAACAGCATGGTACTGGTACCAAAACAGAGATATAGACCAATGGAACAGAACAGAGTCCTCAGAAATAATACCACACATCTACAGCCATCTGATCTTTGACAAACCTGAGAGAAACAAGAAATGGGGAAAGGATTCCCTATTTAATAAATGGTGCTGGGAAAATTGGCTAGCCATAAGTAAAAAGCTGAAACTGGATCCTTTCCTTGCTCCTTATACGAAGATTAATTCAAGATGGATTAGAGACTTAAATGTTAGACCTAATACCATAAAAACCCTAGAAGAAAATCTAGGTAGTACCATTCAGGACATAGGCATGGGCAAGGACTTCATGTCTAAAACACCAAAAGCAACGGCAGCAAAAGCCAAAATCGACAAATGGGATCTAATTAAACTAAAGAGCTTCTGCACAGCAAAAGAAACTACCATCAGAGTGAACAGGCAACCTACAGAATGGGAGAAAATTTTTGCAATCTACTCATCTGACAAAGGGCTAATATCCAGAATCTACAAAGAACTCAAACAAATATACAAGAAAAAAACAAACAACCCCATCCAAAAGTGGGCAAAGGATATGAACAGACATTTCTCAAAAGAAGACATTCATACAGCCA
>NW_022310590.1:0-261 GCF_002776525.5 Piliocolobus tephrosceles
TACTACTACCACTATTACTACTACCACTATTACTACTACCACTATTATTACTACCGTTATTACTACTACCGTTATTACCACTACCATTATCACTATTACCACCACTATCACCACTACCACTATTATCACCACCTCTCTGGCTACCATCACTACTACCATCACCTTGATGTGCATCATCATCATTATCATTATCAGTACAGTCATTATATTCACAATTATTATTATTATTATTATTATTATTATTATTATTATTATTATTAT
>NW_022310590.1:271-3303 GCF_002776525.5 Piliocolobus tephrosceles
TATTATTATTATTATTATTATTATTATTATTATTATTATTATTATTACCTGTAGCATAAACTAGCAAAAAGTTCTTGTTACTATTAGGAAACACCATACTCTTAAGCGAGATAACGTGTTGAATATCATTTTTTTTTTTTATTAGCTCAAAAAAAAAACTTAAAAAACATTGTTCTAAAATATGTAGTACATGTTCATAAGTTTTGTTTAAATTACGAAAAGAATAATTATTAAATAAAAATTTACTCATGAAAATATTTAGCTGTATCCATGCTCGAATTTTTTTGTCTCTCTTTACCAAATAATTACTATTGTGTATTATCCAGCTTATATGTTTCAAAGTTTTCTTAATTGATAATAATAATAATAACAATAATACATATTTTTTATTATTTCTGTATTGAGAAAATAAAAAGTATTTAATAAAACAAGGCATCCACTTCCTGATATTATATAGCGATAGTATTAAACGATTGTTATTATATGTTTTTACCCCCTTCATTTCTAAGAAATATGTAAATAAATTTTTATCAATTCTTAACATATCGTTTTTCTTTTTACATAAGTTAAATACAGTTTTATATTTATTTTTATTTTGCTCATTTTTTTTTTTTTTGTAACGTATGTTCACACCAAGTGTATAAATATTTTGATTCCTCGACATGGTTTCTGTTAAAAATAATTTTTTTGCTGGCGTCATATCGTTTTTATTCCTATACGATATATTCCTATTTACAGTATTGTAATCAATATAAATATTTTTGTTATTATTTATTTTAGGAATATGGGATATACTACTATGATTGATTTTTCTATTTTTAATAAAATCTGTTATGACCTCCTTATTATCATTTAATTGAAAAATTAATTTTTTACTTTCTTCTACACCATAACGTTCTATCGAAACAACACTAAAAATGTATTTTTTATTTATTTCATCAAATAATACCATCAAATATAAATTAAATATCTCTATATAATAACATCCTGGATATAATTCAAAACTAAATTTTTCCAATGACGATGATAAAATTGAATAATTATTGTTGAACATCAAATTAAATTTTTTTTTATTATTTTTCACCATCATATTACGTACATTTGTAATATAATCATTTTTATTTAAATACATATCATCATTTTTATAAACACCAAAATATTTATTATTTTTTTCTATATAATTTATAGCTATGCTTTTTGTTTGTGTTTCTTCAATATATTTTTTTTCGTAATTATTTTCCTTATAATTTTTACCACAATAATCAGCACAACCAATATTTGTACTTAATTTGTTCTTATTACTAAAACATTTGTCATCACCGTTTATATTTTCTTGGTCAAAAAATATAAATAATGACATATTATAACATTTATATAATCTATCATCTATTGCAAACGAATAAAATATATGACTTTGCATATTTTCTAATTTAAAATTCGAATAGTATTTCAAAAAATACACAAAGTAAAATGGTAAAGAAATTGTTTTACATTCTTTTGTTAAAATATCTAGTAGTTTTACCGTTTCCGATTTATAATAAAATTCATCACCTGATAATTTTTCTTCAAAACAAAAAATTAATTTGCTTAAATGGTCGACTACTAATAGGCTCATCTTTTTTTTTTTTTTTTTTTTTTTTTTTTCAACAGTTGTATTATATATTTATATTTATAAAAATATTTTTATATGTACACAAATATGTTCATAAACATCTGCTATATACACATACAAATATATGTGTACTGCAGTTTAAATATATTTTAAAGCAACTAAATGGTTCAAATAAAAATTCAAAAATTTAAAAAATGTAATAAAAAAAAAAAAAAAAATTTATTTACATATATATATATATATATGGTCTTGTAAGACAATTTAAATATGAATTTTTTTGGGGTACATGGAAATAGTAAGATGTAATTTCATTTAATTATATAGAGAAAAAAAACTATAAATAAATAAAAATTAACAAAATTAAACATATTACAAACAGTTTATAAAACAGTTTCTAGCATAAAATTAAAAAAATTATTATAAAAGATTGTAAATATATTAAAAGTATTATTAAATTAATTTTTTTTAAAATTCATTTATAAAGCGAAGTTACACAAAATACTAACAACATATGTTTAAATATATATATACATACATACATATGCAAAGTTGTATATACGTATGGTTGTATACATAAATATCGTGTAAACAAAAGCAAAAATTTGCAACATGTGCGTATACACTATAGATTATCATGTACTACAACAATGATCTATCAATAATGTATACACTAATATAACAGTGCGTTACAGAGATGAATGTATATATATATATATATATATATATATATATATATATATATATATTTATATGTAGTACTTACAGTAACGTTATAAATACGTTTGTGTACATTTACTTCATGTAAAAAAAAAAAATTCATATGTTGTTCTATTAAGTGTAATTTAGTTGACAATTGTTTTAATAAAACTTAAAATACAAAAAAAAAAAAAAAAATTACATTATAGAAAAAATAAAACCAAAATATATGCATGTATTAATAAATAGTTTATTTTTTTTCTTCATATTAATTACATATTTTTATTTTCTTGTTGTTTTCTCTTACATTCATGTAAGTATATATAAATAAGTATGATCATATATAAACTAATAAGTTTAATTAAAAAGGTTTCACATGTATATGTATATATATATATATATATATATATTATTTCGTCTAAAAAAATATATAATAATAATAACAAGAAATGAGTAACTACAAATATGGACTATTAAAATATATTAATTACCTAAATTATAACATATGAACATAAACATGAACCTATTATATAGAATGTATCACAAATGCAATTACATATGTATATATTAAAAACTTAAAAAACAAATAGTCAATTGTTTCATTTAAAAAGCATTAAAAAAATATAAAATTAAAAATTCATAAAAACATTATTCATATATAAATAGAAACAAAGTATTAAAAAATATAACATATATATATATATATATATATATATATATATAT
>NW_022310591.1:0-7299 GCF_002776525.5 Piliocolobus tephrosceles
AAACCCCATCTCTACTAAAAATACAAAACAGTAGCTGGGTGTGGTGGTAGATGCCTGTAATTCCAGCTACTTGGGAGGCTGAGGCAGGAGAATCTCTTGAACCCAAGAGGTAGAGGTTGCAGTGAGCAGAGATCGTGCCATTGCACTCCAGATTGGCCAACAAGAGTGAAACTCCATCTCAAAAATAAATAAATAAATAAATAAGCTGGCCAGGTGCAGTGACTCATACCTGTAATCCCAGCACTTTGGGAGGCCAAGGCAGGTGGATCATGAGGTCAGGAGTTCAAGACCAGCCTGGTCAAGATGGTGAAACCCTGTCTCTACTAAAAATAAAAAAAAATTAGCTGGGTGTGGTGGCACATGCCTGTAATCCCAGCCACTCGGGAGGCTGAAGCAGAGAAGTGTTTGAACCTGGGAGGCGGAGGTTGCAAGGCTGCAGTGAGCCAAGATCATGCCACTGCATTCCAGCCTGGGCGATAGAGCGATTCTACATCTCGAAAAAAAAAAAAAAAAACAGCTGAATGTGGCAGCACGCCCCTGGGGTCCCGGCTACTTGGGAGGCTGAGGTGGAAGAATCACTTGAGGCCAGGGGACTGAGGCTGCAGTGAGCCATGATGGCACTACTGCAATCCAGCCTGGGCGACAGAGCAAGACCCCATCTCAAAAAAATAATAATAATAATAAAAGAAATAAAAGGTGACGGGGGTAGGGGTGGAATTTGGACTCAGCTGCACGCAGGAAGAACGCCATGTGCAGATGAAGGCAGCTAGAGTGAGGCTTCCACAACCAAGGAAGGCAACACAGAAGAAAAGAGCGGGATGGGCAAGGGAGGAGGGACTGGGCCAGGTGCCGTACACAGCAAGCTCCCAGTCTTGGTGGCTTAACCTACAGATGTTTGTTTTTCAGTCATTCAGAGATTTGTGCCAAGACTTCTGTTTGGCACGCACCTTCCACCAGGTCACTGAGGGATCCAGCTCCTTCCATCCTCCCCTACGTGTCCTTTCTGCTCAGTGGCTGAATGGCGAAGAGAGAAGCTGAGGCTGTGGCAGGCCAGACCTGGCAGGGACTTCCCAGGGATCTTGTAGGTGTTCTAGCCGGGCGCGGTGGCTCCCACCTGTCATCCTAGCACTTTGGGAGGCCAAGGTGGTAGATCGCTTGAGCTCAGGAGTTCCAGACCATCCTGGGTAACATAGGTAAAGTATGTCTCTATTTATTTGTTTGTTTGTGTATTTTTATTTTTATTTATTGGAGATGGAGTTTCGCTCTCGTCACCTAGGTTGGAATGCAGTGGCGCCATTTCAGCTCACTGCAACCTCTGCCTGCTGGGCTCAAAATATTCTCCTGCCTCAGCCTCCCGAGTAGCTGGGATTACAGGTGCCCGCCACCATATACAGCTGTTTGTATTTTTAGTAGACACCGGATTTCACCATGTTGGCCAGGCTGGTCTCAAACTCCTGACCTCATGATCTGCCCACCTCGGCCTCCCAAAGTGCTGCGATTACAGACATGAGCCACTCACTGCACCCGGCCAAGAACCTCCCTCCCTCCCTCCCTCCTTTCCTTCTTTCTTTCCTTCCTTTCATCTTTGAGACGGAGTTGCCCAGGCTGGAGTGCAATGGCACAATCTTCCTCACCATAACCTCTGCCTCCCGGGTTCAATTAATTCTCATGCCTCAGCCTCTTGAGTAGCTGAGATTACAGGTGCATGCCACCAGGCCTGGCTAATTTTGTATTTTTAGTAGAGATGGGGTTTCTCCATGTTGGTCAGGCTGGTCTCGAACTCCCAACCTTAGATGATCTGCCTGCCTCAGCCTCCCAAAGTGCTGGGATTACAAGCGTGAGCCACCGTGCCCGGCCCAAGAACCACATTTCTAACAAGCTCCGCAGTAATAATGGTGCTAGTCCAGGGACCAAACTTTGAGTACTGAGAGGTGTCACTCCTGCTGTTGCCCTTCTAGCCACACCTCATGTAGGGGAAGTGGGGAAATGAGTCCAGTGTTTGTGCAGGAGCTGGAGGAACCGGGATCAGTAAACACAGGTAGGGGGTGCAGCTAGGAAGCAGGCAGGAGGAACACAGCTGTCCCAGGAAGGGGGACAGGGCAAAGTATCCTTGCTGCTGAGGATACGTGAGGTCACAACTAGGACTTGCGGCCCCTCAGCAGGGGCCTCTTTCTGAACTCCTGGGAAGGCCCCGAAAGATCCCCCGGGGCTGCTCTCAAGGGCTCAGAGGGGCCCATGAACCCCTACCCCACTCATTCTTCATCCAGCTGTCACCCAGGAGAGGTGGCCCACTGACCCACTGCCCTCCTGAAGACAGAGCGTGGAGGTGAGGCCCAGACTGGTTCATCTCTCCCAGGGCCTCCCCAGCCTCCAGGGGGACTCCTTGCCCACAGATTTCTGGAGCCTTCTTGTTTTTTTTTTTTTTTTTTTTTTTTTTTTTTTTTGAGACGGAGTCTGGCTCTGTCACCCAGGCTGGAGTGCAGTGGCCGGATCTCAGCTCACTGCAAGCTCCGCCTCCCAGGTTCATGCCATTCTCCTGCCTCAGCCTCCTGAGTAGCTGGGACTACAGGCGCCCGCCACCTCGCCCGGCTAGATTTTTGTATTTTTTAGTAGAGACGGGGTTTCACCGTGTTAGCCAGGATGGTCTCGATCTCCTGACCTCGTGATCCGCCCGTCTCGGCCTCCCAAAGTGCTGGGATTACAGGCTTGAGCCACCGCGCCCGGCCTCTGGAGCCTTCTTTTGCCTTGGTGGCCCTGATGTGCATCTGCCACGAGGAGTGGGCCCCAGAAGGAACACTGTCCCCACCAGAGAGGTGAGAAAAAGGAAGGAAGGGCCAGGCACGGTGGCTCACACCTGTAATCCCAGTACTATGGGAGTCTGAAGGGGGCAGATCACCTGAGGTCAGGAGTTCCAGACCAACCCGGCCAACAGGGCAAAACCCCGTCTTGGGATTGCAACGAGCCAAGATGGCGCCATTGCACTCCAGCCTGGGCAACAAGCAAGAGACTCCGTGTAAAAAAGAAAAACAACACAAAACAAAAAGAAAACCGTCTCTACTAAAAATACAAAAATAGCCAGGCATAGTGGCGCCCACCTGTAATCCCAGCACTTTCATAGGCCAAGGGGAGGTCAGGAGTTCAAGACCAGCCTGGCCAACATGACAAAAGCCGTCTCTACTAAAAATACCAAAATTAGTCAGGTGTGGTGGCGCCCGCCTGCAATCCCAGCTATTCGGGAGGCTGACGCAGGAGAATCGCTTGAACCCAGGAAGCAGAGGTTGCAGTGAGCCAAGATCGCGCCACTGCACTCCAGTCTGGGCAACAGAACAAGACTCCGTCTCAAAAAAAAAAGAAAAGAAAAGAAAAGAAAAAAAGCAAGAAGACCAAGGGCAGCCGAGCAGCCCCAGGTGGAACCTAGGCGTCCTGACTGCACTGGGTCTGGCCCAGACCCAGAGCTCTGGGCAGGAAAGGGCTGGGCTCAAACACGCCCACCCTGCATTGCCTTAAGAAGGGCAGGGCTGGGCCTGGCGCGGTGGCTCACGCCTGTAATCCCAGCACTTTGGGAGGCCGAGGCGGGCGAATCACGAGGTCAAGAGATCGAGACCATCCTGGCTAACACGGTGAAACCCTGTCTCTACTAAAAATACAAAAAAGTTAGCCAGGCTAGGTGGCGGGCGCCTGTAGTCCCAGCTACTCGGGAGGCTGAGGCAGGAGAATAGCGTGTACCCGGGAGGCGGAGCTTGCAGTGAGTCGAGATCGCGCCACTGCACTCCAGCCTGAAAAAAGAAGGGCAGGGCTGCTGAGCCTGCTCCTCCCCTTCCTGGGGGGCTTACTGGAGGGGCAAAGTGGCCTGGTCCCTCCTCTTGCCCAGGTCCCCCAACTTCTCACTTTCTCCCAACTTGGGCAGGGCAAAACCTGTGTTCCACATTGTTCCATAGGAGAGAAAGGCCAGGCTGGCCCCTGGGTTGCTTCTACACCTACCTCTTTGGCTCCTTTCTCTCTGCCGCCCCCATGTGGCCAATGTGCACCTGCGCAACTGCTTCCCTCAGAGATGACAAGCCAAGCCTGTCAGGCCCTAGGGACCCCAGGCTGACCCCTGCCCTGGTCTGGCCTCAGTCTCCCTGTCTGTGAAATGGGCTGCTGGAGATCCTGCTTCGAAGGTGTCAGCTGGCGGCAAGGATATTCGCCGGGTGAGGAGCCCCTCAGAGCAGGCATGAGAGTATCTCTGTGTACCCAGAGGTCCCTGAAGAATCGGAGACCCTGGAAGCCAGATGGAGGTGTCAGTCAGTGCCCAGAACCTGGATCAGACCAAGCGGAGTTCGAAGCCCAGTTCCAACATTTAATAGCTGGTGACGTCCACGAGTCACCAGTTACCACCTCTGTGCCCCAACTGCAGAATGGGGAGATGAAGTTGTCCCCCCTGGCAGAGTGTCAGGAGGGCAGACAAGCTGCTGCTTGCAGAGCCCTGAGTGCCAAACGCTTGGGAAGTGGTGTGGGGGTGGGCTTCTTAGTTCTGGAAGTTTCCACGAGTGACCTGAGACTGGAGTTTGCTGCAGGGATACTCCACCCCACTCCACCTCAGTGTCCCAGCCTCAGCACTGAGCACCCCCTTCGTCTCCCCCACTGCCCCTCTGGAGGAGACAGGCCTGGGCCAGCTGAGCCGGGTGTCACAGTGCCGGGGACAAAGGGACAGACTTTTTAGATCCCGCTCTCTCGACGGAAGGGGCCAATTCTTCCACCAGCGTCCCAACCCCTTTCCCCACATAGAGTCCTTAATTGTCCCTGTCCCCACCTTGCCCCATCATCAGAGGGTGAAGCTCCCCACGCACCACCATCGACCAGGCCTGCCCCTAGGACACCCTCTGTGGACTGGAGCCTGGGAGGACTTCACTCAGCCCCCTCCAAGAGAGACCGGGCAGACAGGTGGTCTTGGCTGCTCCCTCCTCAGGAAGTGCAGTTGGGTTCCAGGAAGTCAATGGGTGCTGGAGGACCCCAGCTCAGGGCTCAGTGAGCCGGACCAGCCTGGCCGCTGAGAGAGCTCCCAGAGGAGGCGACCGGGACCCTGGCTTAGAGTCTCAGCAAGCCAAGCTCCTTCAAATGCCCCCACCTTGGCTCCACACCCCTCCTCCAGAGCGCACTCGCGTGAGGCGCTAGCTGAAAGATCCCTGGGGGTCCCAGCGCCGCAGCGGGTGCCCGGGCCTGGCAGAACTTCCCTGAATCCCATCTTGCTTCTCCATCCTCAGCGGGGCAGACAGGGTGTGGGGGCTGCAGGGCGGGGACAGGTCGGCCTGGGCTCAACAGCTTAGCCTGGTGAGCTGGGCAGGCTGGACTGAGGGGCAAAGGGGTCTGGGCGGGGCGGGGCCGCTCTGGGCGCCCGGTCCCCACCAGTTCCTTCCCCCGGCCCCCGCCTCTGCCCTCCCACGCACCTGCGCTGGCCTCCCCCCAAGCCCTGGGGGCAGCGGGCGGGTGGCGCTGGGAGATCAGAGGACTCAGAGGAGTCGGGCCCAGGGGGAGGGGGCGGGGAATTTCCCCCCACGCCTGCCTGGGCCTGCTCCCCTCCCCCTTCTCCGCCACGTGGGGGGCGCCGCTGGGGGAATTCCACTGCAGTGCGAAAGCTCGGGAGAGTCTGGGCTGGGGGTCCCAGGGAAAGGCGGGGGGCGGGGAGGAGGGGACAGACTGGGACCTGGGGCACAGCTGCCTTTCTCCCCAGACACCAGCTGCCCCTGCCTATCCCGGACTGAGCGTCTACGACTCCGCCTGTCTCGTGGGCGCGGGGGCAGGGAGTGGCGCTTCCTCCTTCAGGCCAGCGGCATCTGGACCAGGGGCGGGAGGGGGGCGCGGATCCGAAGAAAGTGTGCGCGTGAGCACCTGGCAATGAATGGGTGAGAGTGCGAACGCGTGCGTGCACTGGAAGGAGGGCGCTTGTAACTCTGACATTCCGGGGTATCCTGGGGCGCGTGCGGCCACGGGAGGGGGTTCTGTATCTCCCATTTTAAGGGCCTTCCGTCCGCTTGCCTCGCCTGTCCCCCTCCACACCCTCCCACTTGAACCGGCACCGACCTGAGAGAGAGGGGGCGGGGAGGCGCGGGACGCCTGGGGTCTGGGGAACGGGCGTGGGAGGCGTCTGGACCTGCTGCCTCCGCTCCAGTCCTGGGCGGGGCTTCCCGGCCTCCCACGTGGGAGGGAGAGACCCAAGGGGAGGGACCCAAGGAGGGCTGCGAGGGGGGCAGGAGTCAGCGTGTTGGAGACCTGGGCGAGGGAGACGCCGAGAGCCAGGCGCAGTGAGAGGGGGCGGGTGTAGAGGCCGAGGCACCGCCCAGAGCTCGCTGAGACAGAGACTGAGAACGCCCCCGGCCAGATCCCCCCTGGAGAGACCCGGGTAGGGACAGGGGCAGAGAGACGCCTCCAGGGGCAGAGGCCCTGGGAGGCAAAGACCCCCAGGAGAGATTTACCCACCCCAGACGGAGAGCGCGGCTCAGAGTCGGACGAGGGCAGACTGTCAGAGGACAACGCCCCCCAGGTCTCCTGGGAGACCCCGGAGCGACCCCGGGGGCAGCCCGGGCCGTGTCCGGGCGAGGGTGACCTATCCTTGGTTGGGGGCGATGGGGACACAGGCCCTGCAGGGCTTCCTCTTTCTCCTCTTCCTCCCACTGCTGCAGCCGCCAGGAGCCTCGGCTGGGAGCCTGCACAGTCCAGGTAAGTACGGGCACGGCTGACGGGCCGTGTTCACCACCCTCTCCTCGGCCTCCGCCCCCAGGGCCAGACCCCCAAGGCTGGGGAGGGTGATAGAGCAGGTGGCCGGAGCAGCTGAGCAGCCCGAGGGTTCCCGCAGGGGCTGGTGCGGGGACGCTGGCTGAGGACCCAGGCGGGAGGTGGCGTAGGGGCGCGAGGATGCCCGGCGTGGGTCCGGACTTCCCCAGGCCCCGCCTTTGCCGTGCAGGCCTGTCCGAGTGTTTCCAGGTGAATGGGGCTGACTACCGCGGCCGCCAGAACCGCACTGGCCCGCGCGGGGCGGGCCGCCCGTGCCTCTTCTGGGATCAGACGCAGCAACATAGCTACAGCAGCGCCAGCGACCCCCAGGGCCGCTGGGGGCTGGGCGCGCACAACTTCTGCCGGTGAGGGGCGGGGCCTGCGCTGGGGGCGAGGCTGGCCCGAGGCGGGGCCTCTGTGCGGGCGGGGTGGAGGTCTGCGGTGGACCCGTAACGCAGCCGCCCGAAGAACCTGGGGGCAGGGCCAGAAGGGGGGGCGGGGCGGGGGGGGGCGGGGCGGGGGGCGCGGAACCCTGGCGCAGAAGGGGTT
>NW_022310591.1:7399-28192 GCF_002776525.5 Piliocolobus tephrosceles
AGGACCCGTATGGGCGGGACCTGGTTGGGGGGTGGTTCCCTGGAGTGAGGGGACCGGCTCTTGTCACACAACTTATTTTGGGGTTCAGAGCCACAGCTGCGGTCTGAGGCAGGATGGACCCAGCAAGAGGAGAGCAGCAAAGCTCTTCTGCTTTTAAGCGGGGTTGGAGGCCAGGCGCGGTGGCCAAGCCTGTAATCTCAGCACTTTAGGAGACCAAGGCGGACGGATCATCTGAGGTCAGGAGTTCGAGACCAGCCTGGCTACCATGGTGAAACCCTATTTCTACTAAAAATACAAACAATTAGCCGGGCGTGGTGGCGGCGCCTGTAATCCCAGCTACTCAGGAGGCTGAGGCAGGAGAATCGCTTGAACCCGGGAGGTGGAGCTTGCAGTGAGCAGAGATCACGCCACTGCACTCCAGCCTGGGTGACAGAGCAAGACTTGGTCTCAAAAAAAAAAAAAAAAAAGGTGGGGTTTGAGGGATGGAAGTGGCTGAGGCCCATGCTGGGTGGGGGTGAAGACTACAGATGGCCTCAAAGTTCTCATATATGGAGTCAAGTCTAGCAACAGCTGAAGCCTAAAAACAACTCTCAAGGCCCCTTTAAAGATTCCCGCTGTCCACTCGGAAGTCGACGGTCCAGTTCCTTCATCAGGCAGAGTTCTGCGTGGACAAAACTGGAATTTGTGGGTGGACAGCAGGGAGCACAGCCGCTTACAGGCACAGAGGCTTGAAGGCCACTTGGAGTACAGGCCGCGCGGCCAGACCTGGGTTTGCTATTCTTGGGGTGGTGGGACCCCCACCACCTCCTTCCCACCCGCAGTAACCCAGACGGTGACGTGCAGCCGTGGTGCTACGTGGCTGAGACAGAGGAGGGCGTCTACTGGCGCTACTGCGACATCCCCACCTGTCACAGTGAGTGGCGCAGCTGGACAGCGGCGGGAAGGAGGGTTGTTTTTAGAGTCATGGAAGTCTGACTCTCCCCCCTCAGTGCCAGGCTACCTGGGATGCTTTGTGGACTCAGGGGCACCCCCAGCCCTCAGCGGCCCCAGCGGCACCTCCACGAAGCTCACGGTCCAGGTGTGCCTTCGCTTCTGCCGCATGAAGGGGTACCAGGTACTGCTCACGGGCCCAGACCAGTGACCCCTGACCTGGACCTAAAGACCCCACTCAACTCCCATCACTCAGTTGCCAAACCCAGTCACCGGTTTCTGAACCTCCAGCCCTATTCCCACCCCGACCCCAGGCCCCACCACTTCACCCCTACCCCAGCCCCTGCCCTGGGGTCACCCAGACTGTGCTCCCAGCTGGCGGGCGTGGAGGCTGGTTACGCCTGCTTCTGTGGCTCTGAAAGCGACCTGGCCCGGGGACGCCTGGCCCCCGCCACCGACTGTGATCAGATCTGTTTCGGCCACCCCGGACAGCTGTGTGGCGGAGATGGGCGGCTGGGCGTCTATGAAGGTGAGGAGTAGGCGGGGACCAGTGGGGCCTGGAAGGGCAGGGGAGCCGCTGTGTCGTGGACCTCAGGGTGCTGACTGCCGGCTCCGCCCTCAGTGTCCGTGGGCTCCTGCCAGGGGAACTGGACGGCGCCTCAGGGCGTCATCTACTCCCCGGACTTCCCGGACGAGTACGGGCCGGACCGGAACTGCAGCTGGGCCCTGGGCCCGCCGGGCGCCGCGCTGGAGCTCACCTTCCGCCTCTTCGAGCTGGCCGACCCCCGCGACCGGCTGGAGCTGCGCGACGCAGCTTCGGGCAGCCTGCTCCGCGCCTTCGATGGCGCCCGCCCACCGCCTCCCGGGCCGCTGCGCCTGGGCACTGCCGCGCTGCTGCTCACTTTCCGAAGCGACGCGCGGGGCCACGCGCAAGGCTTCGCGCTCACCTACCGCGGTGAGCCCCGGCCCGGCGCGCCCTGCCCGCTGTTCCCACCCCGCTCTCCCCACCCCGCCTCACGCCCCTCTCCGCAGGGCTGCAGGACGCCGCCGAGGACCCAGCGGCCCCCGAGGGCTCGGCCCAGACCCCCGCGGCGCCCCTCAACGGGGCCAACGTGAGCTGCAGCCCCAGGCCTGGGGCTCCGCAGGCTGCGATGGGGGGTGAGGCGGGCGCGCGGGACGGGAGGGAGTCAGGGAGCCGCCCTCTCAAGCCCATCCTCACCGCAGCCGTGTGCCCGCAGCCCGGGTCTTCTCGACGGTGACGCCTATCTCGGTGCTGCTGCTGCTGCTCCTGGGGCTGCTGCGTCCGCTGCGCCGACGGTGCGGGGCGCTGGGGCAAGGCCTGAGGGCGGACCTGTGGTGGGGAGCCGGGGCCCCAGAAGGGAACGGAGCTAGGAAGGAACTCCTGGGATCTTAAGGGAGCGAGGCTTTGGGTCCACACACAGGATCGCGCGCGGGATCGCAGGTAGAGCAGGACGCTGCAGCGGGATTGGTCGGGCTCGGCTGATGTCTGCTCCCTCTCTAGGAGCTGTCTGCTGGCTCCGGGAAAAGGGTCCCCGGCGCTGGGGCCTTCCAGGGGCCCCAGGAGAAGCTGGGCTGTGTGGTACCGACAGCCCCGAGGGGTGCCCCTGCCCTGCTCCCCCGGGGACCCCCAGGTTGAGGGTTCTGCCGCGGGCTACCGGCCTCTGAGTGCCTCCAGCCAGAGCTCCCTGCGCTCGCTCATCTCCGCTCTCTGACTCTGGACCCCCAGGGTCCGCTGGACTCGCCACCAGCGAGATACTGAGATGCTGTGCTGCACCGCGCCCTACCTCGGCCTTGCGCCTGTTTAGGGGCAGCTTGGCCTCTGGTCATCTTGGGGAGACCAGAAGTCGGACAGGAAACATCTGGTGCTATTATCTGGGACTTGCCCTTACCGTGGGGGTCCAGACGGTCCAGACCAAAGGGCAAGAGAAATCCAGTCCCCTCTCCATGGACCTTTATGTGGGGATGGTCTCTGGTTTTAGAGGTCTTTGGACCCCTCTGGGGGTGATCTTAGACTGCTGTCCTCAGTGAGAGGTCACAGGTCAATAAAAACGGTCAAAAAGACCCCCATAGACTTTGAATAAAGGATCTACTTTGGTCCGGGCCTCGAAAGTTCTTCCGCGGTGGGAGGAGCATGTTAATGACCATATAGGCGCCGAGGGTTGCGTGTGTCCATGCAAATGAAGGGCGTTGCACGCAGACTTTGGTGGAGCTGCCTAGAATGCAGAGAAGGACCTGGAACGCAGACAGATGGGTGGGTGGGTGGAGTCCTGTAGAAGGCGGGGGCTCCAGGGAAGGAGGATCGTGGGCAGCGTTATGCTGAAGAAGGGGTGCCTTCCTGGTCCCTGCTCAGGGTGGACGGGGCGGAGGCCAACTTTGTTCCCTTGGCCTCCAACCTTACATCTTTTCTGTTTCCTGTCTGTCCTGGGCAGGGCCCCGCAAGGATGCGCCTTGTGGGCAATAACTGGGAACGAGTTGGGCCGAGCCCACGCTCCGAGAAGCCTGGTGCGAAGGGCAGGGCCTCTCCAGACAGCTGCGGGCGCGTGAGCCACGCCTTCAAAGGCCTGGGTACCGGGGAGCGCCTTGCTGCACTCCGGAGCAGTCCGGCCG
Source organism: Piliocolobus tephrosceles (assembly GCF_002776525.5). NCBI lineage: Eukaryota > Metazoa > Chordata > Mammalia > Primates > Cercopithecidae > Piliocolobus > Piliocolobus tephrosceles. The sequence goes on from NW_022310591.1 coordinate 10,958, forward strand.
GCGGAGAGATCACTCTGGAGTGGGGGCGCACCAAATCTAGGCCGGACCCAGGCCGGACCCGTCCGGCAGCACCTTGGACAGAGCCCGGTCTGCAGGGTGGGGCTGGGTGGCGGGACTGTGCCCTCGAGGGTGGGTGCCCAAAGGTGCGGAGACCTGGGTGTCATGCGGAAAGCCCGGATGCACAGTTCTGAGGGACACGAGGTGCCAGGGTCACTCTAGCGGAGCTCTCAGGACCTGGAACGTCGGGTCGCAAGCCCCCAGCCACCCCATGCAAACGAGACTGGGATCGCGCAAACTATGCTAGGAGGCGAGGCCTGGGCACCTCGAGGCGGAGCCTCCCCGCCGGCCGCGCCCATTGGCTCTCGCTGCGACGACGTCAGGAGCCCCGCGCGCGAAACGCTGGCCGGCCGGCGGGGACTAGGAGCCTGGGCGGAGCCTGGCGTCCCCTCCCGCGTCCGGCCGCGCCCGTCCTCCCGGCTGCAGAGAGACTACCGGCCACCGCTGCCGCCGCGAGCAGTCCCTGCGGCGCGTCTGCTTCGGCGGAGCCGACCGCAGTGCGCTCAGGCGTCCGGTGCGTCCCCAGCCTCCACCCCGGCGCGGGGGCGTCGGACTCGCGCGTGCGCAGCGCGGGAGGGGCGCGGGCTGGGACCCCCCCTAACCAGCGCGTGCGCCGATCGAGCGCAGGGCGGCGGGTGGGCGCCGGGCGCCTGGCAGTGATGGGCCTCCCCGCCCTGCGGCCCCACTGAGGAGGCGGCTCGGGGACAGGAGGAGCACGGGCTGCCCGCGCGGTGCGGACCATGGCGTTCCTGGCCGGGCCGCGCCTGCTGGACTGGGCCAGCTCGCCGCCGCACCTGCAGTTCAATAAGTTCGTGCTGACCGGGTACCGGCCCGCCAGCAGCGGCTCAGGCTGCCTGCGCAGCCTCTTCTACCTGCACAACGAACTGGGCAACATCTACACGCACGGTGAGCCGCGTCCCGCAACGCGCTTCCCACACCCGCGGCCGCCCTGCCCGCGTTGGGCCGGGGGCTTTGAGGCCGAGGAGGGCTCCAGCGCCCAAGTCCTGGGCTGCCCCGGCCCTGGCACGGCCAGTAGCCGCGGTGACAAAGCTGCCATTGTCCCGGGCCGCGTTGCCAGCTTCCGCTTTCCCGGCGGGTGGGGGCCGGGTCAGGAGAGCGAAGCAGAGTGGGGTCTGAGCCTGCTTAATCCCTCTGAGCCCCAGGGGTAGGGAGCTTGGTGTCCAGCCTCTGTAATCCCAGCGCCCTGGGCACCCTCTCCCGCCAGCACCCAGCCGGGAGATGGTGTTGACTGCGGTGAAGAGGGCCCAGGAGGAGCCTCCCAGCGCAGCCGTCCTGACGCCCCCGCCCCAAGCAGCTGTGTCTTGGGGCTCCGCCTGGTGGCGGCTCCTTCTTCCCCCAGCAGGCGCCCGGCCTCTCCTCCGCGCCCCGCGGAGCTCTGCTGACATAGCCCTGCCCGTCCTTGAGCTGCCCCAGGCAGGCAAGGGACCATGAGCGGCCGGGCCTGGGCTGGGTGCCTTCCCCGAGTTTTTGCCAGGCCACATCCCACAAGAGTGGGCAGCATTCGGAGCTCCATTTGGCTCCTGGGAGGCCAGAGCTAGAGGTCGGCAGGGAGAGGTGGAGACCCCCTAGAAAGGGCTAGGCTGGAATGAAACTCCCCAGGGAGAGGCCTGGAGAGCTGGGATGACCCCCTCGCAGCCCCCTTCCCTTCATTCTGGACTTGTCTTCCCCTGCCTGGTCTCACCCCTTTTTGGAAGATAAAAAGGCCCAGTGCCTCTATCTGTCTGGACACTTATGGAGAGGGGAGGACTTGGGTTGGGAAGAGCAAGCTAAGTGGCCCCGGGCTGGCATCACTGCTCATGTGTCCTCTTCACAACTCAGCTTGAGGTTTCACTGCCCTAGGCTTCTCCTGTGACCTCCTGCTTGTGTGGGGAGCAGTGTGAGGGTGGGACGGCGCAGGCTTGTCCTCTGCCATTGCTTACTTGCCGGGCTCACCTGGGGCCTGTTGCTCAGCCCCTCCAAGTCTGTTTCGTCACCTGCAAAGTGGGGAATCATGGTCTCTACTTCCCAGACCAGGAGCCATGATAAGTAACCAGTGCCAAAAACCTTTTGCCCAGGGCCTGCCTCTGGCCAAGACCAGGTGGCCAGCTGGATGACAGCATTACCTGGACCTGTCTTGCTCTGCCCTGTGTTGTGTCTGGACTGTGGTCCCCTTGAGGATGTGACTGAAGCTATCTGGTAGATGACTGTCTCCCTCCCTAGGGCTGGCCCTGCTGGGCTTCCTGGTGTTGGTGCCAATGACCATGCCCTGGGGTCAGCTGGGCAAGGATGGCTGGCTGGGAGGCACACACTGCGTGGCCTGCCTGGCACCCCCCGCAGGCTCCGTGCTCTATCACCTCTTTATGTGCCACCAAGGGGGCAGCGCTGTGTACGCCCGGCTCCTCGCCCTGGACATGTGTGGGGTCTGCCTTGTCAACACCCTTGGTGAGTCAGGGCCCAAGGGATGGGAGCTGGAGCCACTGGTGGGGGAGGCATGGGACACGCATACAAGCCATGGGTAGGGAAGGGTGGGCGGACCCTTACACTGACATGCCCTCTCCTGTTCTCTCCTCTGTGCAGGGGCCCTGCCCATCATCCACTGCACCCTGGCCTGCAGGCCCTGGCTGCGCCCCGCTGCCCTGGTGGGCTACACCATGTTGTCGGGTGTGGCCGGCTGGCGTGCCCTCACCGCCCCCTCCACTAGTGCTCGGCTCCGGGCATTTGGTTGGCAGGCTGCTGCCCGCCTGCTGGTGTTCGGGGCCCGGGGAGTGGGGCTGGGCTCAGGGGCTCCAGGCTCCCTGCCTTGCTACCTTCGCATGGACGCACTGGCGCTGCTTGGGGGGCTGGTGAACGTAGCCCGCCTGCCCGAGCGCTGGGGACCCGGCCGCTTCGACTACTGGGGCAATTCCCACCAGATCATGCACCTGCTGAGCGTGGGCTCCATCCTGCAGCTGCATGCCGGCGTTGTGCCCGACCTACTCTGGGCTGCCCACCACGCCTGTCCCCGGGACTGAGCTGCCATGCCAGCCTGCCCACAGCAGCCTCCAGGTGTTCCTCCCAACTTGTCTGCAAGGGGCTAGCTCCCTGGATACTTCCAGCTCACGAGACGTCTCGGCAGGAGCCCTGTTCACCCATTCTTCCCTGTGGACTGACCTCTTCTGCCCGTGCCATGGCACTCCAACTTCCTTCCCTGCCTTTTCCCTCCAAGCTCCTGTTTTACTCTGTCAGCTGGAAGGAAATCTTTCCCTCTTGGGACTTCTTTACCCTCTGTGACCTGTGGGGTTGGACCAGAGGGACTCTGGGGTCATGCCTTGCTCTGAGAGTTCAAGTCCTGCCAGGCCGCCAGCCCAGAGCCCTCACCCCATCCTGCTCCTCCCACCAGGCCTCTGGCCAGCCCACTGGGCCCAGACTTCTGACCTCCATCTTACTGCCCTGCATACCAGCCCTCCCAGCAGCCACAAGCTTGCCTGCCCTGGATCCCTCCGCCCAGAGACTATGGAGTAAGGCATTCAGGGCAAAAGGACCAAGGGGGCATGGACCCTTCTCATACCAGCTGGCCACAGGCACAAGGGCCGCAGCTGCTGCTTCTAGGAAACTGGCACATGGAGCTCAGTGGCCTCGGATCCTGGGACCTTTGGGCCGTGCCTGCCCTCCACCTTGAGTGCCATACTCCCAACAGCTCCAGGTGCCCACCAGGGATGTGCCCGCTCAGGAAACCTCTTTGTTCCACACAGCATGGGGCTTCAGCTGCTGGCCCGAGGCTAGGAGCGCTGGGTTCTACAGCAGGGCTCAGCCTCAGGGTCCTAAGACCCTAGATGACATCAATAAGGGGACAGGAAGGGCCATGTATGCCACATGAGCAAGCTTGGGTGCTCCCAAGGTTCAAATACTTTTTATTGGACATGGCCAGGCAGCGAAGACCATGGGAGTTCCCGAGGGGCCCCAGCTTTCAAGGGCGATGGGAGGGACACAGGATAAAAGGTTAAAAGTGCAGAGGCAGAGCCTGGGGCTCAGGTTGGGTCTAGGGTGTCCTCAAACAGGCTGAGGAGGTTCCGAGGCTCAAAGGAGGGGAAGGAGCCCCGAGGAGGCTCTGAGTCGATGTCACTTAGGTCCAGGGCATCCCTGGGAGTAGGGAGGAGACAGTAGTGACACTCAGGATCCAAAAGCCAGCCCTGCCCACCCCAGCCCATGGATCTGCTTACCTGGGTATGCACCTGCTCCGGGGGGTGGAGGTGCTCCCCACAGTCCGGGCCAAGACAGCCTCAGGGGAGAGTGAGGGCCTGCAGGAGGGCGGGCAAGACAAACAGGGTGTCCAGGGCTATGGAGTGCGGGATGAAACCAGCTCCGTCCCTACACAGGCTCCAGGCTCCCGCCTGACAAACAGGCAGGGAGCCACAGTCAGGGACAATAAAAACTTGGTGCACTCTGAAAGCAGCACTTGGACAGCCTTCAAAGTCCTTCCATCTGGCTGCACTCCAAGGCCCCCTCTGTCCTTTTCAGAACACATGGACTTGACTGAGGCAGATCTGAAGTAAACTTTTAGTGAATGTAAGCCTTCCTGGAACTTCTTGTTCGCTATCGAGTGCCCCCGAGGGAGGAGGTGATGTTTGTCAGGAAGGGGCTAACTGTGGTGTCCCCAAGAGCTGTCTGCCCCGAGTGTGTGGTTTCCTAATTACAGCCTCTCACTCAGCTACCAGGCCCCAGGGACCAAGAACTTGTTCCCGGGGCAGCGCTCCCCAGACTCTAGAGGCTTTCTCTTCCCAGAGAAGGGACAATGTTTTGTCCCTGGGCACTGGCAGCCTCCACTGGTGTCGGGGATGCACGGCCGGCCACTCCCTGGGGTGCCGGTGCCCTAATGTGAAGCCATGCCCTGAACAGCCAGTCCACACGCCCAGCTGCATTAAGCCTGGCCGGGCCGCACCCCACCAGTCTTGGTTCCCTTCCCCAGGGTGTGATGGGGGCCAGGTTTGTGGGAGTGGTCCCCATTCACCACAAACCTCCATGGAGCCCCAGTGATATCCCCCACCTTCCTCCCAGCCCCCCATACCCTGCACTCAAACCCACCCTAAGCTGTCGTCATCCCAGTTACTGGAGAGACTGCTGTCCAGGAGCAAGCTGCAGGGTGGTGAGCCAGGCGGGGTGGCTGGCGGGCCTGGGGGCTGTAGCCAGCTGGCAGGGTGAGCCAGCCCATGCCAGAGCCAGCAGAGCAGGGCAAGCAGGGCCTGTGGGGGAGAGGAGCTCAGGATGTGGGCAGGCAGACCCTAGGGCTGGGGGCAGGGCAGGCAGCCGCCACTGTCAGGAGCTTACCTGCCACAGGGCCCACCCTCGGCTCAGGGCCTCCGCTGCCATGCACCACAGCACACCCCAGGCCCGCGGCTGCCTCAACATAGGCAGTGCCAGCAGGGCCTCGGCCGTGGCCCGCAGCTTGGGGTCTGGCTCCAGCATCATGACAAGGACAGAACGCAGCTCGGAAGACAGACCTGCCCATGAAGAAGGGCCACATCAGGGTCCCAGAATGCCAACTGCACCCTGAGTCCAGCAGTGCCTCCATGGCCAGCCACTGTCTCCCCAGGAGCCCATGGCAGCACCCCCTCCCGCCCTCACCCACTCACCGGCAGTGAACTCAGGGGGCAGGTAGCCCTGGCGCAGCTGCTGCCAGCCCTCCCCACCATGGGGCAGCTCCATGTTGCATGCCACTTCCAGGATGGTGAGGCCCAGACTGGCAGGGACAGGATGGGGACAGAAGGGGGCAGGGTTGGCCCTGGGACACAGACCCAGTCCCGGGCTGCCTCTTGGAGGTGGGTGGGAGAGGGATGCTGCCTTCCTTCATCAGTCAGGGAAGGGTGGAAGCAGGGGGAAGGGAGGCCCCAGCAGGGCTGATCATGAACCCTGGGCAGGATGGGGACATCATGGAATATGGGTCCTGTGCCCAGGGAACCCACGTGCCACAGTGGTGAGCCCATCCAGTGCCCTGATGGACAGACACCAGTTACTGCTGACAGGTATGACCATCCTGATGATCAGGGCAGTGGTTACCAGTGTGGACACTGGAACCCAGTGCCTGGGGCCAGTCTCAGCTGTGCCACCTGCTAGCAGTGGGTTCCGGCAAGGCCCTTAACCTGGCTGTAAATGGAGTGACAATTGTTTCTCCTGTAGAGCTGTGAGGCGGCAGGTTACATGAAGTGGCTCTGGAGGGTTCGAGGCTCACAGGCAGCCTGACCAGAGAGCCTCTGCACTGGAGAGCAGGGACAGCATCTCAGCCTCGTGGCTCTGAGGCCGGGTGTCCTGGGCTAAGGTGGAGCTTCCCTCCTGAGGAACGGAGCTTCCGTCCCAGGAAGGGCCTCCCACAGCCTGCCAAACACCTGGCCAGCCCTGGTCCCCACCTGAACACATCCGCTGCTGTCCCATAGGAGCCCTGCAGCAGCTCAGGGGCCATGTAGCGGGGGTCTCCCTCCTGGACCTCGCCAGCTCCTGCTGTACCCAGCTCCACCAGCAGTCCGAAGTCACCCAGCTTGCAGCGGCCCCGGGGCCCCAGGAAGATGTTGGCAGGCTTGACATCAAGGTGCACCAGGCCCTGGCTGTGCAGGTGGGCCAGGGCAAGCAGCATATCCCGCAGGTAGCCCCAGACCTGGGCCTCAGGCAGGCTGGCGCCCCAGGCCTCACAGTGCTGCTGCAGGCTGGGCCCGCACAGCTCCGTCTGCAGGTACAGGATGCCGCCCTCCTCCCAGGCCTGCTCCAGCCTCACGCAGCATGGGTGCTGCCCCACCTTCTCGTGGCTGCCCACCTCGGCCAGCTTGCGGGCCCGGTCCTTGGGGCCCCGGAATGGTGACATGGAACGCTTTACCGCATAAAGCCGCCCGTCCTCCTTGGAGCGCACCTGGAAGGGAGGTGGTACCCACACACAGGGTGGGGGTGAGCCACAAGTGGCACAATCAGGTAGGGGGACAACCTGCCAGACCCCATTAAGGGTTCACACACTGGGGACAGTAGTATAGCTGGTATCTGTCTCAGACCCCTGCCCAGGGCAACAGCAAAACCAGACAAACCTCCATCCCTGAGGCTGGGTCTGTGGAGACCCAGCGATGGAGGACCCAGGGCCGACCTGCACTGACCCCAGGGGACCTCTTGGATGTGTCAGAAGGTGGAAAAAGCAGCTGCAGAGCAACACAGGCAGCACAGGCTGTGATGTGAAAAGGGGGCTCCCCTGTGAGAAAGCTGACCTGGGGGCCAATGTTGTTTGTACTTCTTAACAAAATTGTCTTCATATAGGACTCGTACAAGGGAAAACTATTCTTTAAAAGAAAATATAAATGACTGGAAACTGTGTTGAAGAAAAACAAGGTGGCAGGCAGGGGGTAACTCAGAGCCTGCCAGCCTGGGGAGGGCTGGCCAGGCACTGCACTCAGGGCTGGTGCCAGGGGCCAGGCAGACTCGCCAAGGACCCTACACAGCTGGCGCCAGGGCCTGAGGAGATGGCACAGGGGCTTCCACAGCACGTGCCAGGCTCTGGACAAGGGGCCAGTGTGCACAGAGCAGCCCCTGGAGGGGCCAGCATTGGGGGTGATGGGAGCAGCCAAGTCAAATGTGGAGGGAGCCTGTGAGCCCAGCAGGGACAGGATGTAGGGAACGGAAGGGGATCAGGCTGCCCAGGACCCTGTCCCGCCACAGGAGGGGCAGAGACACAAAGGAGGTCCCCTAGATGGGCCTGGAAGGTGTTCCGTCACTCACCTTGAAGACCTCTCCGTAGGAGCCGTGGCCCAGGCGGCTGAGCCTCTGGAAGCTCTGCTGGAAGAAGGACTCTGGCCGGCTTGGGTCATACCCAGGGCTCTGCAGAGTCTCTGAGACCTTGCCCCGGAATGACACCCGCCGGGGCTGCAGCTGGTGCCAGCCTGGGGTCCGAGGAGGGAAGAGGCGGCTGACGGGGACGCTGCCCTTGGCAGGGGGCGGAGGTGGGAGGCTCCGGCTGAGCCCCCTGGGCCTCTTGAGGGAGAATCCAGGTTCTGCGTGGCGGAAGTAGGCCGGGACTGGGATGGGGGTGCCACTCAGGGGTGGCGGGGTGCCCTCCGTGGGCATGGGCATGGCCAGCGCAGGAGGCCCTGGGGGCAGAGACAGAGGCTGAGAACACGGCAGTGTGTCCACTCTGATACCACCTGGCCTCGTGGTCCCAAAGAGGCCACAGAAGAGAGCTGTGTCTACACCACACACTTACTCTACTTCAGACGGCCATGGGGGCAATACGCACCTACCAAGAAAAGGCAGAGGACAGACTCACACTCACCTGCCCACTGGGCTGTTGTATTTTAGAGACGATAGAAACATAAGAGGAAAACCATGGGGCCCGTGTTCTTGAGGGTCTTGCGGTCGGGTAGAGGTTAAGACCAAAGCGGTTTGGGGTCGGACAGGCTGCGCCTGCATCCCTGCCCTTGTCATGGTCAACTCTTTGACCCTAAACTACACAACCTCTTCCAAGACCACACGGGCCCACGATCCCTTATCTCCAGTTCCAAAGTGAAAACCCAGAGTCCCTCAAGGGTCTTTCTTTTTCATATCTGTCATGCCAAAACCCAGCTAGTGGTGTCCACTTCCAGAATGGCAGGGTGCACAGCTCCATGGACGCCTCCCCCAGTGAAACAGCACAACTGGTGACGATGATTCAAAAGCAAGCACTGAAAGCCTCTGGGCATGGTGCCCAGGGCACACAGCAAACAAAAGTTTACACAAGAAAACCTGCCAAGGCCTGGGAATAACAGCAAGCCTGTTGGTACCTGAGCCATGACACTCCTGCCCTCCCAGCACCCCTCACCGCCCGGCTAGCACTGCGGGCAAGTGTGGCCAAGAAGAAGGGCTCCCTCTCCCCCAGCTCCCTGTCAAGGGTTAGGGTGTTTGCCCAGGAGAGCCAGGTTCTTAGCACTTCTCAACCCTCCAAGCTCCACATGGCAGAGGCTAAATTCCAGCTGAGTGTGGCAGACAGGCCGGGGACTCCCTTCTTCCACCTGCCCCTACACACAGAATAGAGGCTGTATCTCAGGCCCGGCAGGCTGGGAACGTGGAGGCCCAGCTCATTTGTAGGAAGGAGGTTCCACACTGGGAGAGGGAAACCAAGAAGGCCAGAGGCTCCCGCGTGACCCAGCGACCTGCTCCTAAAGCAACAGCAGCGCTCAGAGAGGTGCACTGCTGTCCTGTCCCCAGTTTCACAGCACGGCTCAGACAGAGATTTAGCCTAGGGGTAGACATAGGTCATAAACAGAGTTCTAGGCCGGGCATGGTGGCTCATGCCTGTAATCCCAGCACTTTGGGAGGCCAAGGCAGGTGGATCGCTTGAGGTCAGGAGTTCAAGACCAGCCTGGCCAACATGGTGAAACCCCGTCTCTACTAAAAATGCAAAAATTAGCTGGGCATGGTGGCATGCGCCTATAATCCCAGCTACTCGGCAGGCTGCGGCAGGAGAATTGCTTGAACCTGGTAGGCAGAGGTTGCAGTGAGCCAAGATTGCACCATTGCACTTCAGGCTGGGTGACAGAGCCAGACTCCATCTCAAAAACAAAAAACAAAAAACAAAAAAAACAGAGTTCTCCCCACCCCACCAACCCCCTGAAAATTGGCTTGATTTGAAACAGTATGTAGGGAAGTTCAAGTTTAAAGGGGCTGCCAAAATCAGTGGAGGTTTTGGTGGTGAGCTGTTAAGAGACTGGTACCTGTATTAGGGCAACCAGCTGAACCATAAGCCAGCTAGTTCACCACAGAGAAGTGGGGAAACAGATAGGTAGGAAGAGTCTGCTTGCAGTCAGAACAAACCTCACTGACCTCAAAAGCCACCCTGTCAAAGGAGCTCAAAATTAATTGGATCTGGCCAGGCACAGGGGCTCATGCCTGTAATCCCAGCACTTTAGGAGGCTGAGGTGAGTAGATCACTTGAGGTCAGGAGTTCAAGACCAGCCTGGCCAACATGGTGGAACCCCATTTCTAATAAAATACAAAAATTAGCCAGGTGTGGTGGTGCATGCCTGTAGTCCCAGCTACTTGGGAGGCTGAGGCAGGGGAATTGCTGGAACCTGGGAGGGAAAGATTACAGTGAGCTGAGATCGTGCCACTGCACTCCAGCCTGGGCAACAGAGCGAGACTCTCTTTCAAAACAAAACAAACAAACAAACAAACGAAAAACAATAGAGCAACAAACTGGTCACTGGTGGAGCCTAATAGTTGGGTGTGATTGGGGGAAAAAAATAGAGTGGGCCCTCTTAAAACCGCGCTTGTCCCAGGGCGGCTGTGCACATGCCCATGGCTGCATCCTCAGGGGAGTGACATGAGAGGCCTCACAGTGCAGGGGACATAGACTGCAATACAATAGTCCAGCCAGTCACCAACAAATAAATGATCACGGACCATGGAGGGGAGGGTGGAGAGCCAGTATGCACAGTTACTACAACATATTACCAAAAATGTCCAGTTTTCACCAAAAAACTACAAGATATACAGACACAAGAGGGTATGACCCATACACATGAAAAAACAAAACAGGCAACAGAAACTGCCCCAATGTCACTTTTTTTTTCTCGAGACAGGGTCACGCTGTATCACCCAGGCTGGAGTGCAGTGGTAGGATCTCAGCTCCCTGCAACCTCCGCCTCCCAGGCTCAAGGGATCCTCCCACTTTTGCCTCCTGAGTAGCTGGGACTACAGGCTTGCACCATCATGCCTGACTAATTTTTGTATATCATGTAGAGACAGGGTTTCACCGTGCTGCCCAGGCTGGTCTCAAACTCCTGGACTTGAGCGAACTACCCACCTCAACCTCCCAAAGTGCTGGGATTACAGGGGTGAGCCACCACATCCGGTCTCCAGATGTCAGATTTAACAAAGACTTCAAAGCAGGCTGGGAGCAGTGGCTCACGCCTCTAAACCCAGCACTTTGGGAGGCCGAGGCAGGTGGATCACCTGAGGTCAAGAGTTCGAGACCAGCCTGGCCAATATGGTGAAACCCCACCTCTATTACAAATACAAAAATTAGCCGGGCGTGCTGGTGCATGCCTGTAATCCCAGCTACTCAGGAGGCTGAAGCAGGAGAATTGCTTGAACCCAGGAGACGGAGGTTGCAGTGAGCCGAGATTGTGTCATTGCACTCCAGCCTGGGCAACAGAGCGAAACTCCATCTCAAAAAAATATATATTATAATAAGAATAAATAAAAATCTAAAAAGAGCAGTCTCCAGTATCTGAGGGAGTAGAGAGGTAAGGGGAGGGATGCTACCTGGGCCTAGCTGGCAGGTTGCCCTCCATCTTGCGGAGACTCTTCCTCTGACTCTAATTACCTCAGAGTCCCAGACCAGAGTTTCTCCAAGTCAGGAGCCACGGTATTGGGATCTTCGAGGTCACTGCTCACAAGCACAGCCTCCAGGCCCAACCCTGGCACCCTCGGGTAACTTGACCTGTGCATCTTTTTTTTTTTGAGGCGGAGTCTCGCTCTGTCGCGGGGATTGGAGTGCAGTGGCAGGATCTCAGCTCACTGCAAGCTCCGCCTCCCGGGTTTATGCCATTCTCCTGCCTCAGCCTCCCGAGTAGCTGGGACTACAGGCGCCCGCCACCTCGCCCGGCTAGTTTTTGTATTTTTAGTAGAGACGGGGGTTTCACCGTGTTAGCCAGGATGGTCTCGATCTCCTGACCTCGTGATCCGCCCGTCTCGGCCTCCCAAAGTGCTGGGATTACAGGCTTGAGCCACTGCGCCCGGCCTGACCTGTGCATCTTAACCCAGTTCTCCCACCATCCCTGTGACTTACGTTCTAGCATGACTGGCCTGGCCCAAAAGCCTCAGTGGTGGGATGGGGGAGGTAGGAGCAGGGGCTCCCACGTGAATCCAGGGTGTCCCTGAGCTAAGGCCAGGCAGGGGTGACCTCCGCAGCTTCCAGGGCCCTGGGCGATTGGGCCGTCTGGCCTCACCCTCTCACCAGGCCCAAGACATCTGCGGGCGACCTTTCCGGGTAGACTGTAAGTTCCTTCCAGGCAGGGCCGCGGCTGAGTTCACTCCGTGGGTGTGGGGAAACCCTGGCGAACAGAGCAGTGGATGGGCTGTCACGGGAAGGGGCTGCCACCAGGGAAGAGGGGCTGTTGCAGGAGAAGAGGGGCTGTCACCAGGGAGGGGCTGTCACTGGGGGAAGGCGTGTCACCGGGGGAGGGGCTGTCTCCGGGGGAGGGGCTGTCACGGGGGAAGGGCCGTCACCGGGAGCGCGGTGGCGCGGGTTGATGGACAGCAGGCGGGGTCTCCGGGAGGGGCGAGTAGGGCGGGGCCGCCGCTGGGAAGGGAACCAGGAACTGGGGAGGACGAGAGGCAGGGGCTCGCGGGGGCGGGCCTGAGGGGATGCGGGCGGGCCGCCCGGGAGGCCTGAGGGGCAGAGGTAACGCCGACCGGGCGAGGCGGAGGGGAGCGGCGAGGTGGCCACGCCGCGGCCCCTCATGGCAGGATCTGGACTTACCTGGGGCGGCTGGGTGGGGCGCGGGTCCGCGAGGGCCCAGATTCCGGGTCCGCGGAGGCCACGGGAGCCCTCGGGTGGCCCAGCGGGCCGGAGTCTGCCGTCGACTGCTCCGGACGCCCGGGCGGAGGACACCCCTGAGGGGGAACGGCCCGTGAACGCGCGCGGAGCTGCTCGCGCCAAAAATTCCAAACCGGCCTCGAGGCCCCTCCCCCTCCCCAGTGCAGCCCGTCAGGGGTGCCCAGGCTCCGGGGCTCCTCCCCTCGTGCTGCGTGCGCGCCGCTGCCCCGCCCCGCCGCTCACTGCGCAGGCGCACAGGGTCCTCTGCGTTGGCCCGGGGATTGGGCTGCCGGGCCTCACCCGCCCTTTAGCGCTTGCCGCCTAGTCTCTGCGACGTCCACCGCACTCCAGGCCTCGCTCCCGACACCCACCGCCCTCGCTGGGCTGGTGTAGTGTTTGAGTCCATAAAAGGGACGGCTATCCCGATGCTCGGAGCAGGCATATCCCCAGGGTTACTCCGAGTAGGACCAGGAAGTTCCTACGACCTCCTGGGTCCCGGCACCCCACTTCTCACTCCGGCCATGTTCTGAGCCAGGGTCGCAGTGGCAGGCCAGACACACAACCCCCAACTCCTAGCGCGCGGCTTCGGGAGCCAGAAAAAGCCGCCTCTTCCAGGAAGCTCTCCAGACAGGCAGGACTCTGCTTGGCCTGACCTCGCCTACCTGCAGCTTCCCTGCCAACAGGCCCCAGCCACATTTTTTTTTTTTTTTTTTTTCCTGAGACAGGGTCTCACTGTCACCAAGGCTGGAATGCAGTGGTGCGGTCCTCCCACCTCAGCCTGCCGAGTGTATGAGATCACAGGCCCGCGCCACCGCACTCGGCTCACATATTTTACTTTATTTTGAGACAGGCTGTCGTCCAGGCTGGAGTGTAGTGGCCAGATCTCGGCTCACTACAACTTCCGCCTTCCAGGCTCAAGCGATCCTCCCACCTGAGCCTCTTGAGTGGCCGGGACCACAGGCGCGCGCCACCACACCCAACTAATTTTTGCATTTTTTTGTAGAGACAGTGTTTTACCATGTTGGCCAGGCTAGTCTCGAACTTCTGACCTCAAGCGATCCGCCCGCTTCGGCCTCCCAGAGGGCTGGGATTACACCGCGACTGGCCGCAGGATCATAGTTCACTGCAGCCTCGGGCAGCCACTTCCGGGGCAGCGCCTCCATTCTCTGAATTTGAGACTTGCTCTCGGCTCAAATCCCTTTAGCGCCGTCCTGGCTGAACGACCTTGGGAATGCACTGAGCCTTTCTGAGCTTAGGATTAGTCTCCTCTCCTGAAAAAAACAGCTGAGGACGCTGAGATGATCCCCTAAAGTGATTAGTAGAGGCCCTCGCGGGGCAAGCCAGGCTAGGGATTGTTACTTTCCTCACCGAGGGGCTCTTTATCCGTTTAACTGGGTGGGAGGAGTTACGCTTCCGGCCCACCCTCTCCCAAACGCTGGCCTTCTCACCCACACCTCTCCTTCCGCCTTATTTTTGCTATCCTTCCGCTTTATTTTTGCTATTGTCCTAATCTCTATCTGATGTTGTATCTTGTGTTTGTGAGTTTACTTGTTGACTACCTGCTTCTCCTAGCCCTGGCCTCCAGAACCAGGTCCCCAAACCCTTCGTGCCCCCCAGAAGTGTCTGACAGGTAATGGACTGCAAAGCTTCCCACCCATTCAGTGCCTGCATCCTCTGTAAACGCTCTGTGCATGGAGCAGCAGTGTAGGGGAGGAGAGGCTGGAATCCTGGCTGGGGGCGGCAGCCCACCTGCCTCCCCCTTTCCTTGTCCTTCGCATCTCTGGCAGCTGTGCTCCAGTGACTCAGGCAGGATCCTTGTTGATGACTCCAGACTGACCCCCAGGCCTGGGGCACACACAGGCCCCTCCCCAGCTTCCTAGGGCTACCTCTGCCCGCCCCATCTCCCCAACAGGTCCCCTTCCAACCGCCCATTTTTGAAAGTCTGATTCACAATGATAATTAAAAAAAAAAAAAAAAGGGCATGGAAACACATGCTTCTGATGTAAATTTCACTGTGTGAGGAAAGGCTGTAATATAAATATATGTAAATGGAAATAAGGAGAGGGAGCAGGTAAGTGCGTGGACTGTGGTGTAAGGGAAACTAGGGCTGCGATCCTGTCCGTCCTAGTTTCTGCATGTGTAAAATGGGGATAAAAATAAAAGTTTTCTAGCCTAGGCAACATAGCAAGGCCCTGTCTCAAGAAAGAAAAAAGAAAGGAAAGGAAGGAAGGGAAATACAGCAAAGGAAGAAAGGGAAAGAAAAAGAGGGAGGGAGGGAAGGAAGGAAGGAAGGAAGGAAGGAAGGAGAGGAAGGAAGGAAGGCAGGCCGGCCGGCCAGGAGCGGTGGCTCACTTTGGGAGGCTGAGGCAGGCAGATCACGAGGTCAGGAGATCAAGACCATCTAAACCATGGCTAACATGGTGAAACCCTGTCTCTACTAAAACTACAAAAAATTAGCCAGGCGTGGTGGTGGGCGCCTGTAGTCCCAGCTACTCGGGAGGCTGAGGCAGGAGAATGGAGTGAACCCGGGAGGCGGAGCTTGCAGTGAGCGGAGATCGCGCCACTACACTCCAACCTGGCCGACAGACCGAGACTCCGTCTAAAAAAAAAAAAAAAAAAAAAACAACAACAACAAGAAAAAAGAAAGAAAGGGAAGGAAGAAAGGGAGAGAAAAGGTAAATAACAGAAAGAAGAAATAAATCAGTGAGGCACAGTGGCACATACCTGGAGTCTCAGCTCCTCAGGAGGATGGAGCAGGAGGATCACTTGATCCCTGGAGTTAAAGGCTGCAGTGAGGGCCAGGCGCGGTGGCTCACGCCTGTAATCCCAGCAGTTTGGGAGGCTGAGGCGGGTGGATCACCTGAAGTCAGGAGTTGAGACCAGGCTGGCCAACATGGTGAAACCCCGTCTCTACTAAAAATACAAAAATTAGCTGGGTGTGGTGTCAGGCACCTGTAATCTCAGCTACTCGGGAGGCTGAGGCAGAATAATTGCTCAAACCTGGGAGGTAGAGGTTGCAGCGAGCACAGATCACACCACTACACTCCAACCTGGGTGACAAGAGCGAGACTCTGTCTCCAAAAAAAAAAAGGCTGCATGAGCCATGATTGAACTACTGTACTCCGGCCTGGGAAACAGAGTAAGACCCTGTAAAAAATACAGAGTAATAATAATAGTTCCTCCTTCCTCGGGGAGTATGAGCACTACATGAGAAAATGCCTGTGAACTGCTTAGCACAGAGCCGAACACACAGTAGGTGCTTACTCATTGTTTAACAGGCTGGGCGAGGTGGCTCACGCCTGTAATCCTAGTAGTTTGGCAGGCTGAGGCGGCAGGTCACTTGAGCTCAGAAGTTTGAGACCAGCCTGGGCATATGGCAAAACCCCATCTCTACAAACAATACAAAAATTAGCTGGGCATGGAGGTGTGTACCTGTGCTCCCAGCTACTCAAGAGGGTGAGGTGGGAGGATCCTTGAGTCCAGGAGGTGGATGTTGCAGTAAGCCGAGGTGGCACCACTGCACTCCAGCTTGGGCGACAGAGCGAGACTCGGTCTCAAATTAATGACAATAATAATAATAAAACAGTAAGACCCCCTCATCTGTACGGTCTGTTGCAGTTTTCAACGCTGCACTCTGGGCCAAAAAGAGGCCCCAGGAGGAAAGAAGCCGGGACTCCTCTAACCACCCTGGGGTCACAGGGACCGAGGCACTGGCTCGCAGGGTTCCGGACCAAAGCCCTTGGCCGACCTCCTTCCGGGAGGAATCCCCCAGCCGCAGCCCAGGAACGCAGTTCCCGCTAGTCCCACCCGTACGACCAGGCGCGGGCCGCGCGCGCCCCCATGTGTCCCATTGCCGCCACAGCACCCGCGGCTCCGCCCAGACTCTCCCAGGAAGGCGCACATCCGGTTTTGGCCACAAAAGGAAAGGCGAGGCCCGGCGCGGGGGCTCACGCCTGCAATCCCAGGACTTTGGGAGGCCGAGGCGGGCGGATCACCTGAGGGCAGGAGTTTGAGACCAGCCTGGCCAACATGGTGAAACCCCGACTCTACTAAAAATACAAAAATTAGCCGGGCGTGGTGGCGGGCGCCTGTAATCCCAGTTACACGGGAGGTTGTTACACAGGAGGCTGAGGCAGGAGAATCGCTTGAACCCGGGAGGCAGAGGTCGCCGTGCCTCCTGAGTGCAGAGGTCGCAGAGGCTCCTGCACTCCAGCCTGGGCGACAAGAGCAAGACTCCGTCTCAAAAGAAAAAAAGCGAGGGAATGACGACCACAAGTGCAAATGTGGCTATCGTAATGGGAGGGAGGGGACTGTGATGGGTGCTTCTGCGGAACTGATTTCTTGACCCAGGTGCTGGGTGCATAGGGGTTTGTCTCATAAGTACGCTTGCTGCACAGCACATTCTCATGTGCGCTAATCTTTGCATGCTATGTTTCACACTTGAATAAGGTTTTTTATTTTATTTATTTATTTGTTTTCAGACGGAGCCTTGCTCTGTCGCCCGGCTGGAGTACAGTGGCGCGATCTCGGCTCACTGCATCTTCCACCTCCCGGGTTAAGCGATTCTCTGGCCTCAGCCTCGCGAGTAGCTGGGACTACTGGCATGTGCCACCATGCCCAGCTGATATTTGTATTTTTTTTTTTTTTTTTTTTTTTTT
>NW_022310592.1:0-2724 GCF_002776525.5 Piliocolobus tephrosceles
TTTTTTTTTTTTTGGCACTTCTGATTTTTATTGACTTTCAGTTCAAAATGTATTCTACTTTGTATTTTGATTGTTGTTTGCTTATGAATTATTTAGAAGATTATTGTTTGATTTCCAAACCCCTTTGAGTTTACTAAGTATCTTCTTGATATTGCCTTCCTTTTTCAATTTATATTTTAGGTTCAGGGGTACATGTGCAGCTTTGTTATGTAGGTAAATTACATGTTGCTAGGGTTTGGTGACAAAATGATTTATTACTGAATTAGTGAGCATAGTGCCTGATGTACTAGGTATAGGTAGTTTTCCAATCTTCATCCCCTTTCCAGCCTCCCTCCTCAAATAGGACCCCCTGTGTGGCATCTGTTGGTCCCCTTTTTTTGCTCACGTGTCATCAAAGTTTACTTCCCACTTATACATGACAATGAGGGGTTTTTTTGTTTGTTTCTGTTCCCATGTTAATTTCCTTTGTTAATTTGCTGGATGTAGCTCCAGCTACATACATTTTGCTGCAAAAGACATAATTTCATTCTTTTTCTGTTGTTGTTGCTGCGTAGTATTTCATGGAGTATGTACTATATTGTCTTTATCAGCCTCTAGGCTGAGTCCCTGTCTTTACTATTGAGAAGAGTATTGTGATAAACATGTAAGCACATATGTAAATTTGGTAGACTGATTCATATTCCTTTGTGTATCTACCCTGTAATGAGATTGCTGGGTCAAATGGTCGTTTTTTTTTGTTTGTTTGTTTTTGTTTTTGTTTTTAAGTTCTTTTAGAAATCTTCAAACTTCTTTCTACATAGCTGAATTAATTTACATTCCCACCAGCCATGTATAAATTTTCCCTTTTATCTGCAACGACACCAACATCTGTTATTCTCTGACTTTTTATTTATAGCCATTCTGATTGGTGTGAAATAGTGTCTCATTGAGGTTTTAATTTGCATTTCTGTAATAATTAGTGATTAAAGAAGTTGAGTATTTATTCATATGCCTGTTGACTGCATGTATGTCTTTGAGAAGGGCCTATTCTGTCCTCTATCCATTTTTGAATGGGGGTTCTTTGGTTTTTGCTTAAAAATTTGTTTAAGTTCTTTGTAGATTCTGGATATAAGACCTTTGTCAGATGCACAATATGAAAATATTTTTTCTCATTTTGTAGGTTGTCTGTTTCTTCTGTTGATAGTTTCTTTTGCTGAGGATAGTCTCTTAGGTCCCATGTGTCTATATATGTTTTTGTTGCAATTGCCTTTAGAGACTTGGTCTTGAAATTTTTGCTATGGCTTAGGTCTAGAATAGTATGTCTTACATTTTTGTCTAGGGTTTGTGTAGTTTTAGGTCTTATATGTAGGCCTTTAATTCATCTTAAATTGATTTTTGTGTATGGTAAAAGGAGTAGTGCAGTTTTAATCTTCTGCATATAGCTAGCCAGTTATCCTAGTACCGTTTAATGAATAGAAAGTCTACTCCTCATTGCTTGTTGTTGTAGATTTTGTCAAAGATCAGAAGGTTATAGGGATGCCTTTATTTCTAGATTATCTAACCTGTTCCATTTGTCTATGTTTTTGTACCAGACCCATGAAGATTTGGTTAATGAAGTCTTGGAATATAATTTGAAAAGTTAGGTTAATGTGATGCCTCCAACTGTGTTCTTTTAGCTTAGGATTTCTTTGGCTATTCCAACTCTTTCTTGATTTCATAGAAATGTTAGGATAGTTATTTTTTTCTAATTTCTGTGCAAAATAACTTTAGTTGTTTCATCAGAATAGCATTGAACCATCAATTGCTTTGGGCAGTAATGCCATTGTAACAATATTGATTCTTCCTATTCATGAGCATAGAATGTTTTTCCATTGGTTTGTATAATGTCTAATTTCTTTTCAACAGTGTTTTATAATCTAATTGTAGAGATCTTTCACATCCTTAGTTAGCTGTGTTTCTAGGTACTTTATTTTTCTTATGGCTATTGTGAATGGGATTGCAGTCTTCATATGGCCCTCAGATTGGATGTTGTTAGTGTATAGAAATGCTATGCATTTTTTTGTCCATTGCTTTTGTATCCTGAGACTTGGTAAATAACTGAAGTTGTTTATCCATGCTAGGAGCCTTTGGGCAGGAACTAAATGGATTTCTGGGTACAGAATCATACTATTATAATGTTTGTGAAGAGAGTTATTTCACCTCCTCTCTCCTTCTCGGATGCCTTTTCTTTCTCTTGCTTGGTTGCTCTGGCCAGGACTTACAGCACTATGTTGAACAGGATGATGAGAGTGGACATTCTTATCTTGATCTGGTTCTCAGGGGGAATGGTTTAAGCTTTGTCTGTTCAGTACAATGGTAGTTGTGGGTTTGTTACAGATGGATCTTATTTTGTGATATGTTCTTTCAATGCCTAGTATGTTGAGGATTTTTAACATGATAGATGTTGAATTTTATGAAAAGCCTTTGTGCATCTTTCAAGATAGCATGTGGTTTTTGTTTTTAGTTCTGTTTATGTGATTAATCACATTTATTGATTTGCATATGCTAAACCAACCTTGAAGGAATAAAGCCTACTTGATCATGGTAGATGAACTTTTCCATGTGCTGCTGGATTTGGTTTGTTGGTATTTGGTTGAGATTTTTGCATCTATGTTCATCAGGATATTGGCCTGAAGTTTTCTTTCTTTGTTGAAACTATCAACAGAGTAAGTAAACCACCTACAGAATGGGAGAAAAATTTTGCAA
>NW_022310596.1:0-1789 GCF_002776525.5 Piliocolobus tephrosceles
TGAGATGTCTGGAGTGGTTGAGTTCATGTAAACAAAGAGTGAAATGGTGGTTGCTAGGGTTTGAGGGGAGAGGAAAAAGGGAAGATGTTTTTTAGTGGATATATGATGGATATACAATAATGACAAGAATGTAAACTAGTAAAGTAAAAAACAAAGATAAATAGAAAACAACCAAGCCAGAAAATACAATTCACTGAAAAAAAAAAAACAAACAAACAAACAAAGAGGATGGAAGGGAGACAAAAAGGGAGAATAAGAGCAATAAAGGAAGGCTGTCACTTAGTGATCAGCCATTTTATGAGCTCATCAATTTCTTATTAGAGTTCTTGGAATTTTTGTAGAGTTTCATATTTGCAAGATGAAAAAGTTCTGAAAATCTGTTTCACAGAAACACATTACATACCTGACATTACAAAACTGTGTGTTTAAAAGTGGTTAGTAGAGAAAATTTTATGTTATATGTTTTTAACACAAACAAAAAGTACATGCCATAGGGAACATTTTACTACTTAACAGTCCTGATATATGTAATAATTTACAAATAGTTTAGGGCTTATGTATTTCAATGCTGTACTTACTGTACACATAAATAAGCATAA
This sequence comes from Piliocolobus tephrosceles, assembly GCF_002776525.5. Classification (NCBI taxonomy): domain Eukaryota; kingdom Metazoa; phylum Chordata; class Mammalia; order Primates; family Cercopithecidae; genus Piliocolobus; species Piliocolobus tephrosceles. The sequence continues at coordinate 600 of NW_022310596.1, forward strand.
AGGACCAAATAAGCTTTTACAAACATGCATGGAAATTTAGAGAATATTCAAAGGTTGTAAAATGCCTCATGGAAAACTGGATTGTGATCAGCAAGTAGAGGGGAAGGAAAAGTCTCATGCAAATGCACAGTGTCAATAAGGGGAGTATGTGTGGAGAACATGAAGTAGTTGACTGTTGTTTGAAGAATAATAGGCAATAAGAATGAGAGGAAGACTGGGCAGAGATGATAGAGCATCTTCCATAGCCACTGAGAAATTAGAAGCTGAGCCTATAAACCATGGAAAAATAACATTCTAGACTTCACATTTATAAGTTCAAAATCTTTTTCCCTAAATCCTCATTGTATACTTGAGGTGCCTCAGAACAAATGACTCTGGAAAACTAAAACAGTGACATAGGATACAAACAAGTAAAAATATGAATGACTTCATCTTAAATAGAAAAAAAAAAATCCAGGCCAATCAACGAATATACATATCGGTGACTGAGTTATAAATTAAAAGTTCACTTTCTCAGCATATAAAAAAAACACTGTTTATCTTAAGATTCAGTAGACCTTGTGATTTTTTTTCTTGAAATATACTGATTTCAGATTCAAATTAGGTTCTGCTCAACTCATAAAATGGGTTGGAAAACAATGTTCTTGCTATACTGATTGCGTGGAAAAATTTGTTTAAAATTGAAACTAGACTATAAAGACATTTGGAGCTATTGCTTTCTTTGTGGGATTAAAAAATTATTTAGTTTTTAAATTTATGTAATCAATAAAAGACTCTTAAGATTTTGTTTCATTTCTTCTGGAGTCACTTTTAGTACTTTGAAAAGAATATTTTTTCACTTACATAACTTTTCAAGAATATACACAAACAGTAATACATAATATCCTCTTACATGTTTAATCATTTTGCTTGTGGCAGTAATATCCCATTTTGATTTCTATTATGACTTACTAGTGCCTTCTTGGTTTTGCCAGGGCACAGTCTTGCTCTCATTTGCACTCACATTCTTCCTTTATTGTTCTTGCTCTCCCTTTTTGTCTCCCCTCCATCCCTCTCTTTTTTTTCAGTGAACTGTATTTTCTGGCTTGGTTATTCTCTATCTTTGTTTTTTACTTTACTAGTTTACATTCTTGTCATTATTATTTTTCATCTACTTTTTATATCCATTTTATTCATCAATGATTAAGTTG
>NW_022310598.1:0-1380 GCF_002776525.5 Piliocolobus tephrosceles
CCACACACTGCTTCTCGGCAGCGTTTGCTAAGACTGTTGTCTTGGATTCTGCAAAGTGATATTTAGGAGCTCATTGAGGGCTATGGTGAAAAAGGATATATCCTCAGACAGAAAGTGGCAAGAAGCATTCGGAGAAACTGCATTGCTATGTGTGAGTTCAACTAACAGAGTTACACGTTTCTCTTCAGCTATCAGTTTGCTAAGAGAGATTGCTTGGAAACTGCACTGAGATTCTTCTTAGCGCAATGAAGCTAACGGTGGCAAAGCAATTGTACTCAGAGGTAAACTGTAAAGAAGGTTTCTTAGAAACTTCTCTGTGATGTGTGAACTCATCTCACAGATTTACTCTTATGTTTCAAGGAGCAGGCCACAAACACTGTCTTTGTGGAAACTGAGATGTTCTATTATGGAAGGCTTTGAGTCCTACGCTGCTAAAGGAAATATCGTCAGTTAAAAACGGGAAAGAAGCTTTCTGAGAAACTTCTTTGTGATCTGTGAATTCGTCTCACAGAGTTACATCTTTGTCCTCAGGAAGCAGTTTGCTAACACTCTTTTCCTAGAAACTGCAATTTGATATTTGGGAGCCCTTTGGGGCCCATGGTGAAAAAGGAAATATCATCACATAATAAGTAGAGGGAAGCTTTCTGCGAGATTCCTTTTTGATATGTGACTTCACCACACAGAGTTCCACACACTGCTTCTCGGCAGCGTTTGCTAAGACTGTTGTCTTGGATTCTGCAAAGTGATATTTAGGAGCTCATTGAGGGGTATGGTGAAAAAGGATATATCCTCAGACAGAAAGTGGCAAGAAGCATTCTGAGAAACTGCATTGCTACGTGTCAGTGCAACTCACAGATTAACACGTTTCTCTTCAGCTATCAGTTTGCTAAGACAGTTTGCTTGGAAACTGCACTGAGATTCTTCTTAGCGCAATGAAGCTCACGGTGACAAAGCAAGTGTCCTCAGAGGAAAACTGGAAAGAAGCGTTCTTATAAACTTCTCTGTGATATGTGAACTCATCTCACAGAGTTACACTTATGTTGCATGGAGCAGGTCACTAACACTGTCTTTGGGGAAACTGAGAAGTTCTACTCTGGAAGACTTTGAGTCCTAGGCTGATCAAGAAAATATCATCACTTAAAAACGGGAAACAAGCTTTCTGAGAAACTTCTTTGTGATCTGTAAATTCGTCTCACAGAGTTACATCTTTGTCCTCAGGAAGCAGTTTGCTAACACTCTTTTCGTAGAATCTGCACGGTGATATTTGGGAGCCCTTTGGGGCCCATGGTGAAAAATGAAATATCATCACATAATAAGTAGAGGGAAGCTTTCTGCGAGATTCCTTTCTGATATGTGACTTCACCACACAGAGTTCCACAC
>NW_022310599.1:0-1765 GCF_002776525.5 Piliocolobus tephrosceles
AAAAAAAAAAAAAAAAAAAAAAGGGACAGAGATTTAATTGTATAATTGTAACCTTTTTAGACTGTTTTTTTTTTTTTTTTTTTAAACCACATGAAGGTATTATGTTTCAACTTTAAAAATAATTCATTTTTGCTGGGCTTGCGCCTGTAATCCCAGCACTTTGGGAGGCCTAGGAGGTTGGATTGCCTGAGTTCAGGAGTTCAAGACCAACCTAGTCAACATGGTGAAACTCTATCTCTACTAAAAATACAAAAACTAGCTAAGTGTGGTGGCGGGTGCCTGTAATCCCAGCTACTGGGTAGGCTGAGGCAGGAGAATCACTTGAACCTGGGAGGCAGAGGTTGCAGTGAGCCGAGATTGCACCACTGCACTCCAGCCTGGGCAACAGAGCGAGACTCCATCTCAAAACAACAATAACAAAAAGTACCAAGAAGCTACCATGGTACAACACAGCCTGCACTACTGTGGGGACAGTGAAGATGGAAAGAAGAGGATGGTCCGGGTGTCATTTCAATAGCAGGATGCACTGAGCTGACCGGCAACAGGCACTGAGGAAAAAGTAACACTCACAGATAAAGTGGGGTCTTCCCCTTGGGACTGTGTTAAGTGATGCACCACAATCACAACTTCATATCCAGTCTCAGTGCACATCCTCAACTCAACTTTCCTAAATTCCTCTTCTCAAGAATCGGTGATGCCTCAGAGAAAACTTCTTCCACAAATGGCCAGAAGATGTCACTGCAGACAGCACCATTCATATACCGTGTTTTAGTGTTCCGCCTTGCCATTTGTGAAGGGAAAATTCCCCCTTGCCTCCCTCCCTAACTCCCATAGCCCCTGCTCCTGCTCTGTGTGTAGCCTCTTCCCTTTACCCTGTAACTCCCATCCTCCTGCCCTGAAATCCAGTGAGGTGCTTTCCTCATGCCCTGACAACGTGGAGGTGGACCTGACTCCTAAAGGTGGAAGAGCCAACATTGGGACTGGGTAATCTGTGTGCTTCTCTGCTCTCTGTTCATGAGGTACATTTAGATTTCTAGCAAAACCCATACCTGTGCTGTCAACCTCACCCATTTCCGCCTAGCCTCTTGAGTTTCAATCAATGAGTACAGGGGCATCCCATTCCCTCTTTTCTCACACTCTTCCAAACTGGCCCAATTTTCAAATATTAGCATTTAAAGATTTGGTGATGCATTAATCTGCTTCACTTTCTGAAAATATCAGTGTTTTGGCAAAATAATCACTACACGTTAGCCTATGAACAGCCCTGGGATATAAGAAATGATGAATATTCCTAAGTCAAGCTAAGTGGCTTATCCAAAGGGACTGTGTCACAGTCATGGGACTGGACTCTGACAGCTGACACCTGGTAACAAAGAAAAAATGTTCCAGGCCAATTTCTCCTCTTTTTTTCTGCTCATGGCTTCTATTTGTGATCCATCTCGCTCTGTTTCTCATTTGCTTTCAGTGTTTAAAAACAGGCTGGGCGGCTAAGCGCAGTGGCTCACTCCTGTAATCCCAACACTTTGAGAGGCTGAGGCGGGCGGATCAGGAGGTCAGCAGTTCGAGACCATCCTGGCTAACATGGTGAAACCCTGTCTCTACTAAAAATACAAAAATTAGCCAGGTGTGGTGGTATGTGCCTGTAATCCCAGCTGCTCAGGAGGCTGAAGCAGGAGAACCACTTGAACCTGGGAGGTGGAGATTGCAGTGAGCCGAGATCATGCCACTGCACTCTAGCTTGGCAACACAGCAAGACAACATTTCA